>NW_005054598.1:51097-121842 GCF_000277835.1 Geospiza fortis | reverse complement strand
AATTATTGTTCATCAAAGAGAAAATAAGCAGCTTATGAAAGCAAAAGTTCTGGGAACCATAACAGACTGGTAAGGGTGGGCAAGCAGAAGTCAGGGGTAGCTGACAACAACAACAAGCTGCACAGTGAGTGTGAACTGCCAGGATTTGTGTCCTACCTGAGCTGAGATGGAGCTGGCGCCGCTGTGAGCGGCTGCAGGCCAAGCTCACCCTGTGCCACCGAGGAGCCCATGGAGGCAGAACAGGCCAGGCTGTGTGTGGGACAGAGCTGCCCTGTTCCCCACAGCAGCAGCAGGCAGGGTTCCATGGGGCACATGGGCGCCTTGCCACAGAGCCTCACGGAGCACACACTCTTGGCTCCACTCGCCCTGCAGCTGAATGCCTCAACTCACTGCTGGCTGTCGGACCACGTCTCTTCGGGCTGCGGGTTGGCAGCTCTCTGTGTTGCCTCGCTACTCAGGGACAGGGGAGAACTTTCCATGCCCTCCGCACTCGCCAAGGTCCCTGCCTGGTGCTGCAGGCTTGTTAGCTCAGGGGCAGCAGGGACCTGCACCAGGGGGCTTTGCATGCACGGTGAGAGCTAGCTGAAAACTCAGTCCTGGAGCTCTGTTTTCTTCCCATCTTTGCTGGCGTGATTTAGCTGCAGGTGGGATAAGGCAGATGACAAGGGTATAAGAGCAAGGAAGAGGGAGCCAGCCCTTTCACTAGATAGAGTGGGAACTGATGAGAGACTGGCATGCCTTCAGGATCTGTGAAAGTAGCAGAGGGCGAGGAGACAGCACTTGGCTGCAGCCAGAGAAGAATCCCAGAAGCCTGAGCTCAGAGGGGCCTTTTCTGCTCATTTTCTTTGGGAAGTTTTAAAAGAATGAGCATTTTAAAAAAAGGAAAAGAAGATGATGTGCAATTTCTTTCAGACTGTAGTTGAGGTAACAGTTTGAAAAAAATAGCTGCCATTTAAAGAAACACTAAGAATTTGTTATTTTGTTGTAAAATGACATTTAGTACGCAGTCCATAAGTAGATCTGTTATTAGATGAGACAGAGAACCCTTAGAAATCATAGTAAACACAGCTGTAGAGGTGAGGAAAATGAATAAGGCATCATACTAATATTCGTACCTTCCAGTTGTCTTGAATGGCTGACAAAAGGGACTTTTAACATTATCCTCATGCTCTGACATAAGAAGAATTAATGTAGCAAAAATGCAACCAAGTCACCCTAATCTTGTCAGGATTTAAGGAAGATTACCTAGGTGCATTTTCTGTTCTTTTATTTCTGTGCTGAGGAACACAGGAAGACTGGAAGTTTCCAGCAAGGCCCTGGTATTTGGATCCAGAGAATGTTGGATGTTGTCTGTGTGGAGCGGACACAGTGGGTGGAGCACGTTGGCACTTGGGAAGAGGTGTCAGTGGCCAACAGGGAAAGCAGACTTATGGATGTGCTCTTTGCCTCCCAGCCAACCTGTGGCAGAATAACTTGTGGTTGGCTATGGGAGTGGGTTTGTTTTCGTGTACAAAGACTGAAACAGCTGAGGGTTTCAACAGAAACAGAAAACATTGGAAAAACAAATTATTTCCTCTTCTGTGTCATGGTTCATTTTCTGACTTTTGTCTTGATCCTTCTTTGGGCTCAATTGTGACAGAATTAAAGTCGGACTAAAGGACTGCTGGCTGGCTTGTTTGGGACTGAGCATCCCTCAGGATTGGAGTCACTGATATTTATCTCAATAAAGAATAAATCAGACCTAGGAAGCTATTGATGAAGCAGGCTTTTTGTGCTAACCTGGAATTTCTGTGCTACATTCTGCAGCAGGAAAGTTTCCTGGGAAGCCTGTTGTAATTAAGATTATAAATGAATGCTAGCATTTTAGTACAAGAGGCCTTTTGTTTTTTCAAGCAGGAGGTCATCTAATTATTTTTGAACAGCAGCAGAAAGGTGAAAAGTTTCCAGTTAACTGTAATTAAGGCCATGGAGAATGAGCAACCCTGGTTAGTCACCTTCTGTGAGCATTACTGAGCAGCACAGTCAAACATGCCAGAAAAAGTTACCTTAGTAAGGTGTAGTCTGAGCACAATATAACCTTACTAAGAGGAAGTAAAATAATCTTAATGTTAATTTGTGATAGTTTAATCAAGGAGAAGAAAATCATTACCCAAAGGGTTTAGGTATTTTGCCAGTCTCTGCCAGGATGAATTCATCCAGATCATTACAAGAAAAGAGACCCATATTGAGATAGGAGATGCAATCTTCTCTTGTTTCTGACACTGACCTTCCAGGAAGGTGAGATTAGCTCTCTCTTCCCTGTCTTCTCTGGATCTTGGCACCATCCAGTTAGACAGAAGCAGGGCTCACAGGGCAGACCTTACAGCAGGGTTACACATGGCAGGCATCAGCACTTCTACTTCCAGCCTCTTACCTTAAAAATAACAACACAGCATTTCTTGGTGAAGGTCTGAACTTGCATCCCTGACCCACAGGAGCAGCATTCACCTGACCTGCTCAGAGACATTGGAAGGGACATCCCGCAGTGTCCCATTGTCCCAACCAAATGCCTGCTTGGATTGGGGAACAACTAACACACTAAACACATAATTGCAGGATTCCTCTTGCCTCAAGGGGGTTGCTAAAGCCCATGAATTCTCTGTAAGGAAACCAGCTATGCAGCAACTCTCTCCTGTTTCTCCTATTTGGGTTTCAAAAGCTCTGGGTGTGCTGCACACTGAGTTAAAAATTGGAAACATATTACCCTGATTTAGCATGGGACTGAGTAAATTGTATTCACTTAAAATAGCAGATATCCTACTGAGAAAAAAAAAAAGTATTTCTACTTGACTGTGTGACACCTGAACTGCAACCCAGACGTAAAGAAGGAGGATTTGTGTTACTGAGAAAGCCATAAATGCTGGCTGCCTGGTCAGAGCTGCTGAGGGGAGCAGGGCACATATGTCCCAGGCAACTCCAGGCATTCAGACCTCGTGTATCTCCTCCCCGCATCCTGTGCAGGGTTTCACACAATTTCTGTCTGAGCTCCTGTCTGGTCTCGGCCCATCCTGGAGGTGGATGGTGTTTCCTTTTCCTCAGGGGGGTTTCATTCACAGCACTGACTGGCTCCTCCCTGTATGGGTCTGCAATGTTTGCCAAAAGCCTTGGTCCTGGAGTGTGTTGAATACTGAGATTTATGATAGTGAGTTTAGCTTACAGAAGCCACCATCCCACGTTTGCAAAGCATGAAGGACCTGCAAGACAACACCTGCCTGTGTGGTGGGATAATTTGAGTCCTTTTCCTTTTTTGGGCAGATGGATGTTCCCAATGCTGAACATTCCTCATGCTGTTTCAGCACAGATGTATCTTACCTTTCTGTTAGCATCTATCCTGTATCTGAGTCGCTCTTGTTTAGCTCTGTAATTACTTGTCCTAACCAGACTGAGTCCAAATTATTCCTTTCCTCCTTGTGGAATTTCTTATGTATTTTTGTATTTACGTATCTACTCTATCCTGTTTCCTCACTCCACCCAGTTTATCTCACCCCTGTCACCACAACTCCTTGCAACACAGAAACAAATGTCAGTTTTTCCATTGTCTCCTAGATGCCAGCTATGTTAAAATGTTGTTTATTGCTCTGTTTTTTAAGGGCTACTCCCAGCTCCACCCTGGCTTACTCCATATATGCCCAGCTCCTCCTTGTGCATCATTTGCTGATGTCCATGGCATGCCTTTTCCTAAGCAATTCTCAAGCCTTTCCTTGAAAATCATATCTACAGCTCCCACAGTAAAGATGTAACAGCAGAGTGCAACAGCTACAGGTCACTCACTTGGCTTTGAGCTTCCCAACCCATGTGCTTGTCCTTGAGTTTGGGTTGTGCCAGTTAATGTTTCATCTATGCCCCAACTGTAACCTGGCAGTTGTGAGACAAAAAGTGGAAGCCTTTTTGACCCTGTCTGCTGTCCCTGCTGACTTGGAGACAGTTCTGCAAGCCTGGCCCTTTCCCAAGCACCTGTGGACAACAGTAGTTTATCCTTGGGAAAGGAGGGTTAGAAGGACAATGGTTGTGTCCCTGTGTGTTACAGGTTCCACACACAGGTCTGGAGAGCACGAACTCAGTCCCAGCCATCAGAAGTGTGCACATCTGTCCGTGTACTTGTGTTGGAGGGGAAAGGATAGAGAGTTTTCATTTTAAAATTAAATTCATACAATAACCAGCTTTCAGCTTTTTAATGCAAAAAGTGATTTATCACTGCATTACAGAATGAGCCAGGGGCAAACAGATTCATCATGCGCCATCCTTTCATGCCAGAGCAGCAGCGAGCGGCTGTGGCGGCGGTGCAGAGAGGTCAGGTCCCACCACAGAGCCTCTGCCATGGGAAAGCAGCACAGCTCCATCACCCTCACCCCACCGTGGCTGCTGAGGTCCTAGCCTGGGGTTTCATCCATTTCTTCTTGTTGTGAGAGAAAAAAAAAAGGATTGATCATCTATTCGCCTTCTTCCCCTCCTTTTGTTTGGCTGCTGGAAAGACAGTGCAAAGTACTCTTTGTACAAGCAACATGAAGCTCCGAACTTGTCTTCTATAAATTAAATCCCAATAAGGCCACCAGCATGAAGATTGCTTGCTTTAAGTGTTACCAACTCAAGACTTCTCCAGCCCTCCATGAAGATTTCTTACCTCTAACATGTATTGCACTTGAACTCAGTCACTTCAGTTTTTTCCTGCCCTGTGTTTAGAATATTTCCCCAGAGTTTCAGAACAGCAATGTTCATGTCAGCACATCCTTCACCCTCGATATGGCCAGGTCATAGGTCTTTATGCATGATCTTCCTTGGGACTTCCAACTTTTCCCTCTCCTTGTTCAGAGGAGACACTTTACAAGATGTATACATTTATCTTATTAGCCCCAAACCCTATGTATGGTATGAGTCCTGATACCAAATAGTTCCTATTAGGGAGAATGGGAATGGACAGGCTTCCGAAGATGTATGGGATTATACAAGAGAAGGTGGCATTGGAAGGGAACTGGTTCTTTTTTTCCTGGATCAGTATCTTGTGTGACAGTTTTAGCCTGATTAAAAAGCTGGTTTTCTATACAGCTGTGCCATTTGTCAGTCTCTGATTTTTCAAGACTTTGCATCATTTAGCCTCTCCGTGGTACTTTCTCTCCAAGATGAAAAGGCCAATATTTAATGACCTAATTGTGAAGTTTTCCCAGGATAGTATCAGCATCTGTGACTGCATGTGTGTCTGTTGCCAGGTTTTGCCTGGTTCATTATTGGTTTTTTTTTAGCACCCAGTTAGTACTTGTCTAGCACCTGGTCAAAGAAGAGTGAAGGCCAAAGTTGATGTGGGTTTGGGGTTTAATTAAATCATTGTAGTCCCCACAGTAACGCTGAATTGTCTCACCCTTCTCTGCTGTGCCCTTCTCTGAGTGCACACAGACACACAGGGACAAAGTTGGAGACGTGCATAGGAAGAAGAAGGAGGGAATGTATGAAGCAATTTGCGATTTTTGGCAATACAGTGTTAGCAACTACTGTTTATGACTGTTTTACTTTCAAGAGTTTTGATCCTTCTTTTCATAGCCCTGGTGCATTCTCTGCAATGGCAACTGTGGTTATCTTGGTTTGCAATACAAAGAATTGAAAAAAAAAGCGTATTCAGCCTAATCTTCTCCATAGGGCACTAGGTTCAATGCATGAAATGGAGAAAATAATAAAGCTTTGTAATATTTCAAGAGTTTCCTTCAGAGGATATAATTTGCTTCTAAAATGTTCTCACTTGGTAAAAATGCTCATAAGTTAATATTAGTTTATCTTCTATTATCCAGTCACTCTGTAGAGACATTTTCGTAGCAAATTCATATTCCAGTTTGTCTGTCCACAGGTTTTCAGGGAAGATGTTAAGCATTTCCATCTTCAGGACACACAATATACTTTCTCTGAATATTAATTTTTGGTATGCTCCTCATTTGAGTGCTCAAACATTTTGAAAAAGTTAAGTCAAAATTAATATGCCGTGAAATGTGAAGTAAATCAAAGTATGAAAAGTTGTAAAGCTATTACTTTAAAAAAATGTTGCAGTTCAGGTCAGTTTAATAAAATCCCTTTATTGAAAATGCAATTGTTCTTTTATATACAGTGTTTTGATCTGTGCAGCTACAATTGTCTGACTGTCATCTGTAGAAATCTGCACAGAGTAATAATTATTTGTGATGATTTGAGAAATGCTTTGACTGTTAAGTATGAAAAATTGTTGGTCCCCATTATTGTCTAATGCTGAACATTTTGAAGAATACAATCTAGAACTTCATGTATGGCCCATATATACACTAAGTAGGGTAGTTATGGATGCAAATTGTAAAAGCCAAGTCTTAAAATAGTCTAAACCATGTTTGTAACTTCAAGGCCCTCCATCAAGGTTTCAAGAATCTTATTCACACCTTTCATGTGAAAACAGGATTGAAAACATGCTTGCATATAACCTCATGCTCAAAAATCCCCCACCTTTTTAGCATCTGGGAAAACAAAAGTAATACTAAAAAACATTTTGTATATTGAATAACAAACACCTCCTAGAACTGAGATGCTGTAATTGATAGGCTGGGGGAAGGAGAGCTGATAATAATTGAGATTTCAGACAACTGACTCTCTTGATGCCACACAACCAGGACCATTAGTGCCACCTATAGTTAGTCTGTCTGACAGTTCTCACTTGAAGACCTTTCTTTCTGTGGATTCTGAGGCTGCTATACACACCCCTTCTGAACAAATACAAGAAGAATTTGGTGGATATGAGCTCTGGTTTTATCAGTTCTGGATAGACCCAGGTGGGTGTCAGCTGGTTTTTAGTTGATGGACCACAGGTGAGGGGAGCTCTGCAGCAACTAATACAGTTCTAGCATAGGACACAAACCAAACCTCCAAATATGAAGGTAACTGAAGAATTAAAGGCAGATGCAGTCTTCATTAAGGCAAAATTGAAGAGAAAAACCAATTTAGCAAGGAATGGGCCTGCAAATGCCATTCATGATATTTATCCTCTTTATTCCATGCTAAATTAATTTGGATCATTTTGCCCTTCAGTCTGCCATGATCAAGTGTCATGTTAGCAGTCCCAGCATAGGCTGGTTGTGAGCCTGGTTACAGTAATACAGAACTAGCTGCAGGCAATGCAATAGAAATAAACTAAATCCTGCCTGGTAAATGTGGAGGGTTTCCACCATAATTTTCATAGTGAGACAGAACTTAATTAATGGGCTTTTTGAGTTACATTTCAGTATTTCCATACTTCTATTAAAAAACTGCTTTCAGTGCAGGTACCTATGAATTGACTTGATCTCTGCACCTAGTTTTCAGTAGACTACTATATTCAGAATTTCTTTTTTTAATTCCCTGTGTTTAAATCTGTACTTGCTGCTTGGCCATCAAGCTTGGAAAGGTCTTCAAAGATTACTTTATCCTGCTGTGCCTAAGTAATCAGAAGGAAATACCTCCCATCTCATTACTCTGGTTTACCTTGAATAACCTTTGCCTGTAATGAGTTGATGACTGCCAGTTGGTCAGCTTATGCATTTCTGGTCAGCATATTCTCTAGTGCTCTCCACAAAATACCCTCCTGCCCTCCCTGCACACACACACCCACCTTCCACTGAACAGAGGGCAGAGTGTACTGGACTTTCCTCCCTTGTTGTTACTTTGCGATTGATAGAGATGAGAAGCTTCTGCAATCAGAGTGTCCCCAGACTACTTTTTTCTTTTTCTTCTTTTAATGCTACTGAGCTTAGAAGTCTCCTGCTGCTCATGTCACTTCCCTGTTCAACTCAGTTACTGCATCAGAAAAGGAAGGAAAACTTTGATCTTGACATGCGCTTCTTCTCTGTCCCCCTTTACAACTTCTGCAGGAAAACAAAAACATTATTAAGAGCATCTCTGGTGTCAATCCTTTCAAGGGAGAACAGCTGCTTTTATCAGATGTCTTCCCAAAACCTTTAATGGCCTGATGAAGTCCAAGTTGAACTGTCACAGGACACACCTGAGCATGACTTTATCACCATCCCCACACTGCTCTCAGGCTTAAAAGTGTCCTCTCCCAAAGTGGATTTAGACCATTACTTATTGTGGTTTCTAGAACTGAGGGGTCAGCAGGGACCTCTGGTAATGAGCATGGGCACAGCCATCAGTGTCCAGGCAGCAGCTGCATGCTCACGACTCTGCTGTAGCCACATCTGTTACAGCTTTGGAGGAAGAAAAGTTCATGACCCCAATTGTTTGTCTTGTCCTTTAGCATCCATGGGTTTAAAGATATCCGTTCCTTGGATCTTCTCTCTGGCTGCTTAAATTTGTGGGGTATATTTTCCTCATTAGCTGTGAGCACATTTGCACTTTTTCCCTGGCCAGGTGGGTCTCTAGTTTAAACAAATGTGTTTCCAGTCTCATTTAAACTTACTATTTCTCCAGGTCCCCTTACCAGCTTCAGGAGTGAAATCATTATGTGGCTTAAAAGCCCTGCCTGTAACTCTAAAAGAAGAGGAACCATATTACCATCAGCTCACCCACTGTTAATATATAGTTTCAAAATACTAAATTGAAAATGCTCTTATGATTACCTTCCATGGTGCTGTGTAGACTCTAGGGGCCACAGAGCATGTCCTTTTTGCAAAGGAGAGTTTGGTGGTTCTTTCAGGGTTCCATTAAAGGCTCTCAGGTGCCTTACCTGGCCTTTCACTAGAGCAGGGTCAATGTGGCTTTCCTATCAGCCTCTCCTTCAGCAAGGGGGCTGTTGCCATCAAACCTCGAGGAGAGCCAGCAGGACTCTGTGTCTCTGGGGGAAGCAGGTAGGTCAGCTTTTCTAGGGTGCATCAGGTGTGTTAGTCAGCTGCAGAAGAAATGGGCTTTGATACACTTGGCATTGTTCTAAGACAGTCACTAGATTGGCCTTTTATCTTTTTTGTTTGTTTGTTTTAATAAACTGCAGTCAGTAGGATAGAATAAAAAGGAAGTCGAGCTTTCTATTTCCTATGTGGCCCTTCATCCATCAGCCATTCCAAAGGGTGCTGTCATTGATGAGAACTAGACAATCCCCTTTTACTGTTGTATTGCTATTTAATATGCATTCTGTGTGCCCCCACGCAGGTCAGAGCACATGCACAGTTCACCCTGGGGTGTTGCTGTGTACTTAGTAAATGTGGCTTTTATGCCATTTCTTCATACTTTTTTCCATGTTAAAAAGAACGAGAGGAAAGTACCACTTGAAAATGCACAAGTGTAATCTTCTAAATGAATTTAAGTAGTACAAGCTCATTGGTAATTGCAAATACTAAGGCTGCATTTTTCCCCTTACTCTAAATGTCTGAAAAGCTCATTAATGTTAATGTATGGGGAAGTGCTTAGCCTATTGATGGAGGAATGAAATCAGGAGCAAAGCACAGCTCTACAAAGATTCATCTTCAGATTAGGGTCTGAAGCAACCATTAGATTATCAAATCTGACCTTCTATCTAATACAGACCATAGAATCTCATCCACTTAATTCTGTTTTTATCCTAAGAACAGCACCAGAAAATCAGATACAGTGCATTAACATATTATAATGTAGCAATATATTCAGGCATTTCTTTTTCTTTCTTTCTTTCTTTCTTTCTTTCTTTCTTTCTTTCTTTCTTTCTTTCTTTCTTTCTTTCTTTCTTTCTTTCTTTCTTTCTTTCTTTCTTTCTTTCTTTCTTTCTTTCTTTCTTTCTTTCTTTCTTTCTTTCTTTCTTTCTTTCTTTCTTTCTTTCTTTCTTTCTTTCTTTCTTTCTTTCTTTCTTTCTTTCTTTCTTTCTTTCTTTCTTTCTTTCTTTCTTTCTTTCTTTCTTTCTTTCTTTCTTTCTTTCTTTCTTTCTTTCTTTCTTTCTTTCTTTCTTTCTTTCTTTCTTTCTTTCTTTCTTTCTTTCTTTCTTTCTTTCTTTCTTTCTTTCTTTCTTTCTTTCTTTCTTTCTTTCTTTCTTTCTTTCTTTCTTTCTTTCTTTCTTTCTTTCTTTCTTTCTTTCTTTCTCTCTTTCTCTCTTTCTCTCTTTCTGCCCTCAGTTAGTTCCACTATGCCTTGGAAACCAATGCACATTTACTCCCCGTCACATCTCTCAATCACATTGCAGTTACATAAGAGATGTAACTATGGTTATAAAATGTCCTTTACTCTGAAAGAAGGAGTTTCAGTACAATGGGACTGAAAGAGACCTTGTTTTTTTATATAAAATAATTTGATTCTGTACTTCTTGGACTCCAAATCATAGGCATGCCCTATGTTTTTTTCTCCATCACCCCTTTTGTAAGACTGTGTGAAAGCTGCTGCCATATCATTGTTAGCTATTCTGTAGCCTAAAGTTTTCATGGCCAAAATTTACTTTTTTTTTATTTCAGTCATTTGGAGAGGATAATCTCTTACCCCAAACAGCTTCTTTTGCTTATCATTGTTTCTACCTGAATCATTGTTTTCATCTCCCTTGTTCAGGGAGGTTGATGGTTTCTCATATCAAACAATGCAGGTTCCATCACGTTGTCATTTATGAAATGCCAGGGCTGCCGTGTCAATGCAGGGAAATAGTTCTGAAAGATGGTGGTTTTGTGTGTTAGGTACACACCCCTGCCTCTGTGCAGTCCAAATATTCACTGTCTGTGATGTCTCCCTTCCCCTAAAACCTGGGGCAAACAGCATTCCTGTGCTATATGATTTTTGATGAAAATCTTCAGGAGATTTCATCTTTTTATTTGCAAAAGAGAAATTGTATGTCTGTGTGTTTGCATAGGGTTTTGTTTAGTGCTTTGAAAATTATTGACTGGTAACTAATGAGTTGAGATCTCAGCTAATGCTGGTTGAGATCCATTACTTCTGTTTTTCTCTGAGGACATCATAAATTGAAAAAGGGGGTTTTTTAACAGAAAAAGTAATTTTCTTGAAAAATCTATGTGGTCCTTCAGAACTGCTTTCTAACATCTAATTTGGAAACTCAACTCCCTGCCAGTCAGTTTTCCTAGGAAGCACGAAGCACGTTTCACATCTGGCTTCTCATCTCTTTGACTGTGACATAAAACTGCCCTTGAAGTGCACCTGGGAGATATCCAGGGGGATACCACACACACATAAAAGACAAGCCAAGCAGTCTAAAAGAACTGCACTGGGCTAGTGCACATTTTAATCACTAGCCAGCATTTTACTGAACAGAGGAGCAAAAGAGATGAGGAAAGTATCAGGGAATTCAGAGGAGAAGTGGTAGGTGGCACTGTGCAAAATACAGAGGTCCCAGGCTTGGCACATATACACTCTTGAAGAAAAAGTCCTCCTGCCCAGAGTTGAGCTACATCAGCCCCTTGGTGTTGCTCATACTATGGAGACATTTCTCTGCAACCCACCACAGCCCAGGCAGAGGGAGAGTCTCTGTTGCTCACGTACTGCAAAAGCTTTTGCTGCCCTTCGGGTGGGTGAAACTTGGGCTCTTAGCACTAGTCGTAACAAACCAATTTCTATTTCTTTTCTCTGCAAAGCTCAGAAGTCCTGCAACTGGCTTGGTCCCATTTTGGACTTTCATTTGGATTTCAACTCTAAAGTTCATTTGGATTCTGTTCTTTGAGTTTTGGTGGGTTTTTAAAATAGGAATCATGGCTAAGTACTGCTATTGAAAGCAGAGATTTGACCCGTGACTGCAGGAACTGGAGGTTCAGAATTCCCAAGCTAGTGCAAAACCATTTGCCAAGGTTTTGCCTGGCATGTACTGTTTTTTTCTGGTATAGTGGCAGGGAGAAAGACCCCTATAACCAAAGGAACACACATAGCAGGTGCATAGAGTCTGCATTGCCTCAAATACTTCTTTTCAGTGTCCTGTGATTCATGTTAATTCAACAAGAAGGTACAAGATAAATACTTTTGAAAGATTCAGCATACAAGAAGGAATCTCAGACCTCCTTGCCTATCAACTAGGAAGGTCAATACTTGCCTTAATTCTTGTCTTTGAGGCTAAATTAGGTATTGAGCATAAGGTTCTTCAAAATTCACAGGTAAATGGTGTTAAATAAATGTAAATGACATTACTAACATCTTTCCACTATTGCTTTGATGCAGTTTATTCTCAAGAAGTAATAAGGTATTTGTAGCAGTGAGGATAGGGCTGCACAGAAAAACCCCGTGCCATGCAGAGACACCTCTGAATAACCAAACACAAGAGCCCTGCACTGGCATGGTCTGAATGAATCTTTCTCTTGGGGAGTTGCAGGAATATCCATGGACTTCATTTATTCTGGCCATAGCTATATAAGCCACATTCAAGATCATAGCCAAGAAACAAGCCATGACTATTAAATTTTCTAACCAAAAAGACACCAGTAACGAGAACACACAGTATTTTCATTTTGTCAAATTTTCCAGTATCTTCCCACCCCATCTCGGCAGCAAAAGGTCCAACACTGCTGTAGCTGTGGGTTTAACTGCAGAGTGGAGGCAAAATTTGTTTTCCAGGCCTAAGAGAAGCAGTGACCACATCTCAGGATGAGGGTTCTGTAAATACACTTGCCACCATGCTGTGTGAGCACTTTTGCTCCTTAATATTGCCTTCAAAGCAAAGCTCTGGATACTCTGTGAACAACGTTTAATCAGTGTGTATCAAGAAGTTTTGAGACAAAAACAGTTTGTCTTCTAGAATAGTGTCAGTTGTACTCAGCCACATAATGAATTATTCCATGCAGGGAAAGATCTGCTTTTCTATGAATTTGTATAATAAGCAAAAAAGGCATTGAGAGCTTCCCAGCCCTTTACTTCTGGTGCCTGTGCTTCCTTTGCAGTTGTCCAACACAGCAATTCTTCATCAGATCAGACGAGACCAAGTGACAGACACGTGCCGAGCAAACAGTGTGTCCAGCAGGAAGCGCCGTGTGCTGACACCCAACGATCTCAAGCACCTGGTTGTGGATGAGGATCATGAAATGATCTATTGCTATGTTCCCAAAGTGGCCTGCACAAACTGGAAGAGAGTCATGATGGTTCTGACGGGAAGAGGGAAGTACAGCAATCCAATGGAAATCCCGGCCAACGAAGCCCACGTGTCTTCAAACCTGAAGACTCTCAACCAGTACAGCATCCCAGAGATCAACCACCGCTTGAAAAACTACATGAAGTTCCTTTTTGTTCGCGAGCCTTTTGAAAGACTGGTGTCAGCCTACAGGAACAAGTTCACCCAGAAGTACAACACTTCCTTCCACAAACGATATGGCACCAAAATCGTGAGGCGCCAGAGGAAAAACGCAACCCAGGAGGCTCTGCGGAAAGGTGATGATGTGAAATTTGAAGAGTTCGTGGCATATCTCATCGACCCACATACCCAAAGAGAGGAGCCCTTCAACGAGCACTGGCAGACTGTGTACTCCCTCTGCCACCCTTGCCACATCCACTATGACCTCATAGGAAAGTACGAAACACTCGAAGAGGATTCGAATTACATTCTCCAGCTGGCGGGAGTAGGCAACTACCTGAAATTCCCCACCTATGCAAAGTCTACGAGAACTACTGATGAAATGACCACAGAGTTCTTCCAGAACATCAGCTCCTTGCACCAAACGCAGCTGTATGAAGTCTACAAACTTGATTTTTTAATGTTTAATTACTCAGTGCCAAACTACCTGAAATTGGAATGAGGGATGGGTTGTGGGGAAAGAGGGGAAAGAAAGCCTGTTTTATTTAAGATTTTTATTTGTCATAATAAATATGGAGAATGGGTTATTTTGTAAATTAATATTTTCTTTTTTTGAATGATGCTGCGAGCAGCACAGTCAAAATTATTTAAATCAACTGTAAGAAAGGACAGCTCTCTTTGCAGGGTAATGGGATTATGATGATCTAGCTGTAGAAATGAATAATACTGCTACACTGTTTAAACAAATGTTAATTGTGTTCTGGTGAATTTCATTGATCTTGCATTCCTCCAGTTCTAATTAATGTTATTTATACTTATTTAAAACATTGTCTCTTGGTAGGTTTCACTTCAGCAGCAGAGATAGGATAACATGTGGACAAAAGGAGTCTGGTTTTGGGCTTTCCTCGATTTCCAGCTTCCTCTGGGTAATAATATTCTTCCATTAGGCAATGATGCAGGTAAATATAGGAATGGTTCTGGAACCACACGCTTTGAGAAGATTGGTGAAAATAAGTTCTTTAGAAAGTGATGTTGTGCTCCATACTAGTACAAAATCTATCTTTCTAGGCCTGAAAAGGAAAAGTAACCCAGATTTGGGTAGATTAATGGGTAACTAATAAACATGAATGTACTCCTTAGGAAGAGAAACCATGTACCTTTTATAAGTCTTAATGAGTTTTTGGAGAATATGACCACTCCCACTGGCTCTTAATTTGAAGCCTCCCAGCCCAAATGAATTGGGGATGGTCCATCAGAAAAGAATCAGCATTTGGAAAGTGGCTGTAAGAGATTCTTTGAATGCCCAAAGCAATTGGCATTGACTTAATTCATATTCAGGATGGACCTGTGGGGACATCCATCCTCTTCAAGTCATGCCTCCCTAACTGATCCTAAGATAGGCAACCAACTGGTAATGATACATTGCTGTAAACAATCTGGGCATGTCATTTGAAAATTCAAAAAGTCATCTTCATGTTGATTCTCTAAGCATGCAAGGCAATAAAAAAGGTCTCATCTTCCTACATGATGGATTCATGGCTTTTTCCTAGGGAGGAGAAGAAGCCTTCTTTTTTAGCTGATGCCTAAATGCCATTGACAGGAATTTTTCTAAGTTCTGATGTGTTAGAAATTCATTTAAGTCATCTCTAATGTAAGACCATGACCTTTTTTCTTAAGGGGAATGTCTCAGTAGCAGTTGTTTTGTGTTTAACTGCTTTTTGGGATGGCAGATTGTTTTGCGTAAGCAGATAGTAATCTGTACACAGCAGATAACCAATGAAAAATGGTATTTCAGTGTGGATCTGTTAGCCAGCTAGTGGGAGCAGAAAATCAGGCTTCTCCAGATGTTTGCTTCAGTTGGATGCAGGTGAGGGAATGCTCTGTAGCCACCTCAGTATCCACAGGCAGCTGATGGGCAAAAGGAGGCAGAGGCTAAACTGACACTTGTAAAAATATAAGATCTGTTTTAAAGTTGATAGATGGTTAAAAACGGGGGGGTTTAACTTGCCTGCATGTCAATCTTTTGATCAAAACAAACCCTTTCAAAAAAGACTGATGATTTAAATAAACTCAGCTCAAGGCAGAGCTGTTTCAATAGTATCAGAGCCAGATCCTGAAAAATGTCAAATTGTACAGTAGCCAGTAATATCCACTGAATTGTATTAGTTTCCAGGACACAGATGTGATTAAAGAAGAAAATAGTTTGCATTTTATTTGATAAAAATAAGTTGCTGAATAAATCTCATTGAAAATCAAATTAACATAACAAACAGCAACTGAAGTCCTTTTGCAACTGGATTTGGTCTTAGGCAGGATTCAGGTCATTATTTTCTCTATCATACCATACAAATAAATCTCTTATCCATTCTGGAACAGCCACAGTTTTCATAACCCAGCCCCTATTTATAACCTGGAGCACTGGGCCAGTGGTTGACAAGGGGCTGGCTGGCTGGCTCAGCCCTCTGAATTCCTGATCCATTGCTAATTACTGGTTGTTGTTTTACTTTAAAGCAGTTTAGTCTCATTTAGAGTGTGTGAAGCTGTACCTCTCACAGTGCCCTGGCCCTCTTATGTTCCTAGTTCAATGGTTGTATGTTTGTTAAAAAAACAAGTGTCTGAGGCAGGTTGCCCTTTTCCTCCTCACAATACTTCCTACAAGCTATTTGTGTGTTAGTTTGATCTTGCATCCCACAGTGCTCATATTTTGGTCCAATTTTCTTCTCAGTCAGCTCTTAATCCATCCAGCAGAAAGTGATGTGATTTTTTTCATTTAAGACAAAAGTTGCTTCAGAAAGTAAATATTTGAAGAACAGGGTGTGCTTCCCCCTTTCTTTTTGTACTTTTCTCTGGCACCATCACCACATTTTTATGGATTCTGAAATATTCTCTGTAGTTTCACAGCTTTGGAGACACCAAACCTCTATATGGTAGCTGTGGTAGAAAAGCTTTAAGTGAAAAATGTGTTCAGGAGATCTGAGGGGTGACTGTTGCTCCAGCCAGGATTTTTAGCAACAGCTTTGGGTTGGATTACCTAAATTCTGGCTCCCCACAGAGGGTAGCTCTACGGGTGGGTAGAGAAGCACTGAGAAGGCTTTTATGTGGACTTCAGTGGGTGCATGAAATCCCTTGCTTTTGAAAAACCTTGATCCCAAACTACTACAACCTGGCTATTTAGTGCATTATATCTATTTTGAGGTGCTGTGAATGGGCTGTAGATCTGTGTTTAAAATGAACAGCTGACATGCTGGATATGATCATGTCCTGTGCAGTGAGCAGCAAGCCCTCACCAGCTCAGAGCAGGATGACAAATGCTAAGGAATAGCCATTTCTTTTGGCCTATTCGGCATGCTGTTTTGACTGAGCCAAAAAATCTGTCTTTCCACTGCAGCTACACAGGAGGACATTCAGGGTTGTTCGTGCTCATGTCAGTGAGCTGGCAGCCACCACCTGCCGTGGGGGGCAGACAGAGAACTGGGTTGGTTTTACCCTCTAACTCTTCCCTGGGTTTCCCAGCTGGAGGAGAAGAGGGGCTGGTCTGCTCCTGAGTTCTGCCTCTCTCCCAGCTCCATTTCTGCTGTGGCCACAGCTGATCCTGGGAGACAAATGGGCAGCACAGAGCCACAGCAAAATGTGAAACACAGACATGCCCGTGGGGCTGCAAGGGCCACCCAGGAAGCTGCTGTTGTAGAAGGGCGTGCATTATTTATGTCTAGTAGTGATGAGCACAGAGAGAACAACAGTGGGGGAATTCCTGCTCCCCCCTTCTGTCCCCAGCCCCTTCAAAGCTGCTGGACCAGTGATCCTCATCTCTGAGCAGCTGTTGCCTCCCTGTCATTTGGCAGGGCCAGCCCTGAGCCCAGCAGTGCTGGTGGCTCTGTACTTGGCATGATACCCACAGCTGAGGGGTCATTCCCCCCAAACAGCATCAAGCACCTTAACTTGGAGTGCAGGCTGAATTTGGCCCATATGAACATGGTGGAGACTGTTGGGTGGTGGGATGTTCCCCCAAACCTGGCTCATTCCATGCTTCAGCCTCTTCATAAACCATGTCCATTATGACAGAAACATGCAAACTGCGTGAACCATGTGCTAAGACAAGTGAAATAAATAATCCACAAGCAGAAGTGCTTTTAGAAGTAAGTTGACCTCAGATGTTTTAGGGTTTCACTGTAGTCTGCTGCACTTTTCAGGTACAAAAAGGGACTGTCCTTACTACTACTCTTGTTACAGAGAGTGTTATTTTCTTACATGCATGCACAATACAATGTGTACGAATAATTTAACATCAGTGTGGGGTTGGATTTTTTTTAACCTATTTGTATGCAGTAGAAGGCTTGTTGTAGAAAAGTATCTCCTTATACTTAAATATACTGTTAATAAAGCAAAAAGATAACTGATACATTGCCAACACAAGTGTGAACTGCTCATGAGTCTTTCCTTAAAAAAGCCAGTCAAGCCTGATTATTTTTCTAAGTAACTTCAATTAAATTGAAGAAAGAAAATTCCTCTCTGTGTGCTTTATTTATGGCTCATGCTTTCCGGGCGGATTTTTCAGGGTGGGATTTTTGTCTGCACAGCTTTGCTTTCTTACTTGCCTTATTTATATTATAGGCAGGACACACTGAAAACTCAGAATTATCTACTCCTGTGGAGCAGGAGAAATCCCTTGGTGGTGTTCAGTGGGCAGAGCAGCCAGGGAACCGAGCCCAGGCAAAGGGGAACCAACAGCTGCAGAACTCAACCATGGATGGAGGGAGGGAGCTGGGGGCTTTACAAAATTGAAATCACTTGCACACAAACCCAGAAACTTCCATTTTTGGGGTAATGGAGTAAGAAATGGCCTCTCTGCACAGCCTTGGGTGCACAGCTTTTGTGTGGTTTCCTTCATTGCTTGTAAGATAGTGGAAAGAAAAGACCAGTCTCTCATACTGCCACAGAGACTGAAAAAATTGGATTTGCACCAGTGAAGGAAACTTGAGGATCTGTTCTTTTGGCAAGCCTCAATTTTTCCATTAAATAACCGCAAATTTACAAAATCCCTTCCTATTTATGTCCAGCAGCTGCCCTGTGGTACTGGCCTCAGGAAGCTGCTGTAGGACAGGAGAGCTGGATGCAGCAGGGCTGTGGGCAGCACCCTGGCACTGGGAGATGGATGGGGAGCACTGCAGAGTGTGACAAAGTGACAAGATCCTGCACAACTGAAGTGTCCTCTGGCCCAAATAAGAGATTAAGTCCAGTAGAGATGATGCAAAGTTTGAAGAAAGAGTGTTCCTGTGGTCATACCCTGCTCCCTGTCAATACTTCCAAACCTTTGTTTGGATAAAAACACGTATAATTCAATTCCATCATAATTACGAAAGAATTTAAAATGTGGAGAATGGGAAGAAAAAGAGAAAAAAGTAGCCAGCAGCAGAGCAGCAATCAGGGCATATGCTTGCCAACCAGCAGCACCATGCCTTTCTCACTAGCTATGTTACACATCATCACGTATCAGACTCCTGATGCCACACAAAAATAAAATATCTTGCTTTTCCAGTTGCACGTACAACTTTGCCAAAGATTGAAATTTTTGAAATATTAGAGTCTGGTTTATTCCTCAGTGCACTGAAAGACGTATCCAAATGCCACCTCTCCAGATTGCATGCTAATCAATTTTATAAAGAAATCTATGTTAAAAGAGTAAAATCAACTTCATCTTCTCTGTTGGCATGACAAGAAGCCACCTGTTTCCCCTATTACTTGAAATGTCACTCTACTGATGTGCTCAAGCCTCTGGACTCTGAGATTCAACTCACTGTCAATAAAAACCTTCTGCTGGCTAAGTCAGAGGCATTAAGGATCTAGAGTAGTGACTTATTCATGGAGGAAAACATATAGAAAATATTATTATTCCTTCATACATTGTTTAAAATATATTTTGCCAATATTTTAATAAGATTACTGATTTTGACATTGACTGTCCCTATTTTTTGAGTAAAAGCAACCTGAGCTAACACTGCTTTAGAGCGCACATCCTAGTGCTATTCAACAAATGGACAGATCATTTTGGAAAATGAGACACAGCACTTCCAGTAAAATTATGTGGGTTTGAAAATCTCATTTCAATCAGAGTTTTTAATTAAAAAACAAACAACCAGCAAAGCTGTTTTCCTCAGTCAGAGGAAAAAAATCAATCCAAAGTTTATTCCCTGGTTTCTCTTTTTTTCACTAATACATAAAGCTGTCAGGGTAACATACAGCTGAGTGATAACAGTTTACACATTAGGCTTTGGCTTGTTCTAAAAACTAGAATTTTACTGTGGCGATTCATGCCTTTTTAGCAGAAAGAGGTCTCTGTGCTGTCAGCAGGTATTTGCAGCCCTACATCAAGTCAAAATCTGCAACCCACAGCAGCCCAAATTTCCCATAAAAGCTTGTGCAAAGTCAGGGTTTAACCTTTATCTAAGCCTTTATAGGCTCAATTTTTTCAGACTTCCTTTAGCAGATAACTATTCTAGCTAAAACTGATTTAGTTTTGTGTCTGAAGTAGAGGCTTTTCTTTTTAAGTGATTGCTCTATGAATGAAATCAATTGCTGCATTTTTTACTATTTTTTAAACTTCAAGGAAATTAATTTAGATAGAAAGGTCAAATCAGAGCAAGCAGCCATGCTATGGAGAGACAACCACTGTGTTCAGGTAAATGCTGAGACCTCTACTGAAGAAAAACAAAATATATTCCTTTCAGGAATTACAGCTATTTATGAATTACTAAGACATTTGCCATCAGTTATATGGAAGGACATAACTTCACTAGCTTGAATTAATTTTACAATGTGCTTTCCTAGTTTATCATAGAAATGTTCCTGCTCTGTGTGCAATATGATTTTACATGCTAGATGTAGAATTCCCAAAGCAACTGCTTTCAAAGCCTCCCTTTTTCCCTTCGAAAAAAAATCAAAAACTAAATCCACAATTTTTTAATGAAAAAAGTTCTTTAAGTCAATGGTGCAAAGATTAGAAGGAAGCACAGGTGAGCGCAATTCAGGTGAGAAATTAAGTCTGTATAGCTGTGGAAAAGCGGAAATAGCCCTCCTATTCCTGGTCCTGTGTTGGAAAAGAAATTCCAGATTATTCTGTGGCTTTCAGAGGCTTCCTGCAAACAGGAGACAGCTGCCCTCAGAGCATACAGAATGGTGAATGGGTCTTGCCTAGTCCACAGAGCTGTAAGCCATATCTTCCTAAAAGCAGAAGAATGGGGGGGAAAAAATCTCCTTTTATGTGGGGCAGGAGTTTACTTTATAGGCATGGAGAGTAGAAAATGGATTACAAGTAGATATCCTTATCTAGCAGGAGATTTGACCATGACCAGAAAAAGACAAGATAGCTAAAAATGAGCTTTTGCTGGACAACACTTCAATTCCATAATATGCCAGAAAACTATATGCAATGTAGTTAGAGCTGAATGAGAATCAACAACCAAAAAGGTGAACATTCATTAGTTTTGTCTCAGGTCATTGTGAGAGAGTTCCTATGGTAATAGGATCTCTTTTTCCTGCTTGTAATGCATGCTAAAAATGTTTCTTTCTCTTAGTGCCAGTCTAAAAGCTACACAAATTCCAGAGGTATGTGTGCATTCACCAGTGCTTTAATGCCAAGGCTCTACAGTCAGGCTCAAAGCAGGGGGTTTATTTCTCCCTGAGGGGTGAATGCTGTTGCAGCTCATGTCAGTCTCATGTACAGGGCACGTAACCAGCGTGGGGTCTAACAGAGCTGCATTTCCTGCACTTTGGCTCAGTAACTTTATAGTGCTTCCAGGAAAGTGCTTCCAGTTGTTTTTTTTTTTTTTTTAATGAAGCAGCTTTCTAATGTGGGAATATAACAAAGGCCAGCTAGAAGTGAAGCCAGGGAATAAGTATGTCTTTTTGGATCTGAATTCACAAAGACCTTAGATATTTCGTTTTGGACAAATGACATGCAGGTTTTTTAAAAGTTTCTTTTTTTCAAAGGCCTTGCTGTCTGCTCTTACAGGGGGACCACAGTCCCCATACACATGGGGACTTACATACTACCATAGTACTTAGTGGCCTTACTGGGTTGGGACTAACGAAGCTGCAATAGCAAAGCATGAAGATGAAATGAATGAAAGAAATAGGGCTGATCAGCCAATCTTCATGTATCAGACAAATACAGAGCTTGCTTTTGTCTCCAAATCATCCAAACTTTTGTCCACAAATTGGTACCTGAGCTGATCTCAGTTACCTAAATGTGGTCAAGCTTAGCAAGCTCACTTGGATTCTGGAAATCCTCCAAACTCCAGAGGTACTCATCTAAGTGAAAGCTACCCTTCATCTCCTTAGAACCAGAATTAATCAGACATATCTGTTTTCCTTTTTAGCTAGTAAAAATTGGTTCATTCTTCAAAACAATTGACATGAAGTATGTTCTGATATTACTCCAGAACTCTGGATGCTATAAGGTAATAAAATAATTAGTTGTGTCAGCACTGAGAGAACAGAAACAAAAAGGGGGAAAAGGGCTTTGGATAATCTAAAGTTAACCACAGTATGAGGATGCAGAGGAAAATAGTGGATCATTGCTTCTCAAGTATAAAACAAGTATTGTTGTTCATAACTTTTGAAATACCATTTAGAATGTCAGATTTATTAAAATATTATTCTACTGTACATGGGACAGGGCAACAGTTTCATTAATTTGAACCAAGAAGTGACAGAATGTCATGGTTTGACGCTGGCACAATGCCAGTGCCCCCATGAAAATACACTCTCCATGGTGTCTGCTGTGAGATGTGACCAGGAATAAGTAAAGCAGGCCCCCACTTAGAAATTAAAAAAAAACTTTATTAACTAAACTACAACTTTATGTAAAAGAAACACACAGGAAAAATGAAAACCTTCCAAAAACATTTCCCCCACCAAATTTCCAATACATCCACCCCTCAGATCACCAACTCTCGGTCCATCACCACCCTTTAATCAATTCTCAGTTCATCAAGAGGAGAGGAGTCCTTCTTGTGCCATAGGCTTCCCCAGGAAACACAGTTGAAATCTCATGTGTTTCCATGTCACTCGTGGAATGGCCCGGAGAACATTTGCCATCGTGACCTCTTCCTTCTATGTCCAGTGCTCTCACCACTGCACATGGACCACAGCTGCTTCTAAGGTCTTCCTTTCAAGGATGCTTTGTCCTGTTCCCAAAAGAGCACAGTCTCTCACCTTTGGGACACCTATCCTCCCCAGATTTCACCCCCTAGGGCCGAGGGGTCTCAACACTGAACCCTCTTGGCTCTGAGCCATTGCCTCCCCCTGGATGCAGTCTCTGTGTCACAAGGAACATGGTTCTGTCCATGGCTATACAAGAAAAGTCCAGCTAAGGCCACTCCATCATCTCTTCCCACCTAAGATTCTTCTCCACAGACCTCCCACAGCGGCTGGACACCTTCTCACTCCATCCCCCCCCCACACCCCTGCCACCCTCCTTCTCGGTCATGCTGCCGGCACATATTATCAAGTTTCAAGGTAGCACAGTCACAGGCTGTTCTCTCTCTCTCTCTCTCTCTCCTGGAGGTGGGGGGAGGCCGCCCGATGCCTCTCAGTGCTCTTCCACCCTTCCGTCCTCGGGGCCAGGCCTACCTCACCCGGCTGCATGGCTTCCCTTCCCCCGCCCAGCCGGCAGCTGGGCCGGGGGAGGTCCGACCTGTTTCCCGCCTGGACCCCAAGAGAGGGTTTCCTGGGAATCCTCTGCTTTTAACCCCCTGTGTTCTCAGAGGCGTATCCACGTCCCCAGTGGCCACACCAGGTGCCGATATTCAAATCTGAGCACCTATTGGCTTGACCACAGCATATCCCAGAAAACTTACTTCCTCTCAAACCACGACATAGAAAAAAGTTATTAAACAGACAAAATCTTTCAAAAGATCCTATTCATAGTAAAACTTCAAATGTAAATCTCTGAACTTAGCATTATTAAATCCTGAGGATCTGTTCAGAAGGTGTCTACTGTATAATTAATTCAGGATTTCACTTGCAAAACTGAATTTAGAATTATTCAAGGAAATTCAGATTTAGAATTATTCAAGGAAAGCGCTTCCTCTACCTTTGAAGACTTTAAGCAACTCTTGAGGAGGAAACAATCTCCCAAAAGAGCAAGTTGAAGAGTGCTAAATGAGGAAGAAGCATATTTCAAGTATAGTTTGGACTGAGAAATAAAAGCATAAACAGAAGATATTATGAACCAGCCTGCATATTAAATAAATAACTAGCAGGACTTGAAACCAAAGCATTTTTTTAGCTGCAGAGAAGGTAAAGCCCATCCAGCCCAGCCAACGCTGAATGACTCCTGCTCTTGAGTACCCACCCAGAAAATGGCAATCTTGTGTATTTAGTAAACATACTGGTTCTTAGCTTTAACTGTGAATTATTCATGTCTTGCTAATATTGGATTTCCCAGTGTATTCATGCACAGCATGCAGGATGATCAAATTTTCATTAAATTTAACAGAAAGACTTTCCTTTAGGACTATCAGAATGGGGCTTTAATGACAAAACACACTTTTTTTTCCTAGTTCTTTACCGACCTATATTTAAAAAATACTGTTTATTTAACTTCAAATACATATGAGAAAATGATAATCCAAAAGATAGCTAAACAGACTGAAGTGATTAGGAATGGATTAGAGACAACAAAACAGCGTATGGTATCACAAAAAATCTAGTCAGAAAGAAAAGAAAAATCCTACTAAGAGACTTCACAGCACTTCCAGTCCTTTTAGTACTGTTTGTGAACATTACCTTACTTTTTCCAAAGAAGATTATAATTCAATTATCATATTCTCTTGCCAGTTTCTGCACCTCCAAAGATACTATCTCATTTGCAATTGCAATTTTACCATTACAATAATAATAAGGAATTTCAAACACTTCATTTCACAGAGCACTTATGCTACTGTTTCATGACATGTATTCCGAGGCTATTCTTGCACTTAAGAGAGCTTTTTGTGCCGCTCACAACTGAAGTGAAATAGCAAATACATTAAAAAGATGATAGGTCTCATTTTCAATCCTGATTCTGCAAAATGTACTGCATTTGTAAAGCCTTAATCCTCATGCTGTTCTAATCTTTGTATGAGAAAAGTCCAATTTTGTTTGCAAATTGTAAAAAGGAGCGAAATTCATTTGCTGCTCACCAGTTTCTCATCAACATTCTAAAAATCCCAGCGAAATTAATATATTAAACATGGGAGCAGGAGATAATTTTGCACAATTTAAACATTACAGATTAAGACAAGATGTACAGTAATGCTATAAAAATCAAAATATCTACATATGTTAAAAGAAGATCTACATATGTTAAAAGAAGAATCCTCCGCTATGTCAAACAGCATAATAAAGCAGAGGAACAATCCTGGCTATATAATTACTCTAAAAAGGAGCTGGAGTCATTCAGTAACACACTAGAATGATAATTTTCAAAGCATTACACAGGAAAAAAAAAACACCTATGGTATGAAACACTACTGACTCCACATTTTAAAGCTGCACCTGGCTGTACTTTACAAATAAGATTATCCCTTTTCATGCACACTCACAGAGCCATTGAGATGGTCACAGAGTCCTTCAGAATGGAAAATAACACACATTTCAAATAACCTGCCTGTAGTTCTACTCACCTTAGAGATATTTCTGAAGTAGAGGGAAAAAAATAGCAAAAAGAGCTAAACAAGCCCACCCCAAGAGTTGCTCAGCACCAGGTTACAGACAGTAACTTTTAAGGCAAACCACCTGCAGCTTCTGGCTGGTCTAGCTCATCAGCAGAATGAAAATGGAACAAAATGGAAGTTCCAGGAGAAGCTTTGGGATGACCCACAACTTAAAACAGGTGAATGAGCTGATAAAAGCAAGAATCAAAGGAAGTGCTCCATGCTGACTCAAAAGCAAAGAGATGTGAACCATCCATAGCCCTAATTAGGCAGATTATAAAGGAAGGTTTGAAGGAATCTTCTGGCAGCCTGAGAGGAGGAAAGGACTTAATGAATTTTAATACCAAGAGTCATCATTTTATCTGCAAGATTATAAAATATGGATGTTCTGATAAAAAGAGACAATAACATCTCAGAATGTCCCTTTCGATTCTATGTTTTAAGCAGTACAAAAAGCACACAGTTTGTCTCTGACAGAATTTCTGCTAACATTTCTTACCCACACATGAAGTGAAGTAATTCACTATTACTGGGCTTTTTTAAAAAAATCAAGTAGGTGGAACACTGTGAAGAGATTGACTTGACTAAAATTAAAATTGGTTAAGGGTGTTCAGCTTTTGAATACTTGAAAAAATTCTCTGGTATCCAAGCACTCTTTTGTGCCACCTCCCATATTATCCTTACAGCTGGAATACATGAAATGTGGTAAGAGCTTTTTGCCTTCTTAACACGAGGTAGCAGACTTTGTAAAGCCTGTAAGTCCCTAAAATGCTCCTTTCATATAGGAATCAAACCCCTTTGACATCATAGATTATTTATTCCACGGTTCCGGACGTCAACGTTTTCCCTGTTTTATCAGTGTCGCACTTCTTTCCTCATCAAAGTTCCTCTTTAATCATATGTAAGAGCATTCTTTTTTTCTCCCTCACTTCCACCCCTCCTTAAAGTATCTCTTTTTACACTTCTTCCCCAAATCCTTTTAACACAACTTATATTTTTCTTCCCTTCCTGAGAAACACGTTTGGCTGTGCCTTTTGATTCTTTTCTCCAAATAACTTCCTTCTGTTTGCTCTTGCCTCTGATAATGAATGCTTTGTGAAAGTCTGCACCTTTTTCTTTCCCACAAAATGGGTTTTGCTCTCTCAACCATGCAATGGACTGTCCCCTTTTTGAACTAACAAATTTTTCCATTATACTTTCCCATCACTTATTGTTTTCAAGCCCAGATAATTTCAGTCTGGCAATACATTTCCCTTTTTCAAATTTTACTTAATTTTACTCATGTAACATTTCTTCCCCACTTTGGTGATCTAAACAGTCACACTGTACCAACAGTTGCTCATTTACTGGGGAAATATTTAGGATACTAATCACTAAGGATACTGCCATACTACAACTCCCTCACGCATTGGATGGGACAAGATCACATGTATCTCAAGAAATTTTAATTTTTAAGAATCCTACAATTCATTTTAAAATTACCCTAAAGTCCAGTAACTATAATAAGTGCATGAAATGTCAGCTGAGTTGATTCAGATGGCAGTTTTAACAAATACAAAAAATTGCATCTACAGCTGTATCAAAAATAAATAACCATTGTTGGAAAAAATTGAGTTACTTCTATTCCATTTTAAACATTTTAATAATATTTCCTGCAATGCTACATACAAGAAACTATTTTAAATAACATTAATACAAATTAAAAAAAAGGCCGAGAACCTGAAGTTAGAAAGATTTCATCTTCCTCTCACATAATAAAAGACATAATACATATGATTCATTCAAACAACTATTATAACAGTAAGAAAATGCTTAAATAAAAATATTTAAATGAGGGAGCTAAAATTCAGGCATCTAAAGCCATGTGTAGGCACTGAATAGCTGGTTTAATTTTCAAGATTGCAAACACTTTGAACTTCCAAAGAGTTGAAGGTGACCAACACATATAGAAGTCCCATTAGCATTTATCCACGTAATCTACTCATCTGAGTAGGTCCATCAAATTAAAAAGCATTTGTATACATAAAGCAGATGACTAATGTTTACAAGATTAAACTATATGCTGATATATGGATTCAGTTGTCTTATTTAAATCTCAAAATTTAAAACTTTCAATTACAACAGTTAAAATACAATTTGTTTATTTCATTATGCATTTTGGATGTGTGCAGTAGTCTTCTGAAACTTATGCTGTGAGGAACTCCCAGTAGATTTTAAAATAGAGCAATTAGTACCTTTTTTTCCAAAACAGCAACCAGAGTCCTCATGATCAATGTATTATTTGAAATATCCAGGTCTACAAATAAGAGAAATCATTGAGAAGCCATACATTTCCTTATTGACCGTATTATTTGCACGGCTTGAAAGCAGAGATTTCTACTTAGAAATTGATTACATAGGTCTGGAATTTGAGAAGTTTATGTAACTTCCTAAGGGCCTATAAAAGAAACTTCATCTTTTATACTGCAAGTTTAAGCAGGGATCAGTATATACAGTTAAATCAACACCTCTAAATACTTCATTAAAATCAGGACACTGGCCATCACAATACCATTAATATCAGTTAGTTAAACATCTTTTCAGTTGCTAAATGAACATACACTTTTCAGCACAAGGAGTTTTAATCATTCACCCATTAATAGTGACCAGATCAGTGTCACATTATTATTTGCCTTTTCTATTTTTGTTCTAATAAATCCCAACAGGAAAATAATTAGGTTGCTCATTTTAGCACAAAGAAAACAGGCTGAGTCCTGCAGACACTTTTCAAGTGTCTAATTTTATAAACGCTGATGGTCATATTCTTCTACAGAAAATAAAGCCTGTGACAAAATGTGTGCACCATGACAGTCACTATTGGTGTCAAGTCTACAATGGTCAGAGAGCTGCAGCACTGAAATTGCAAGGTAAGAACATATCATCAACTCTTTAGGCAATTTAAAACTTGATAAAGGATTCATCTGCCCTTTATTGTGTCTACTCAGATATCTTCAGCTACCTCCAATCCACCTTGGTTTCACAATAAAGCTCTCAGGTACTGTAGCTCCATCCAAGTTTTTAAAAGCAAACCAAACTATAATCATTAAGGCTGTTTTATGTCTGTGTCAACTGGATTTACTTAGACCAAAAGGAACAAACACTTTGAGGACTCTCAAGTGGAGTGAGCAGTCTTGTCAATATTCCAGGAAAAGTCATTGCATCCATTGGAATAATTAGTCACCAACATCACCATCTCTGTCACCTATGAGCCACAGAAAATGAAAACCTATAGCTAATAAGGCAGTTCCAAGCAGATCTCCCAGTGCAGTAAGATAAGGGATAGAAAAACTATCAGGGTCTTTTCCTTTTTTCCAGAAGTGGTGCACCATCCAGTCAGCGATCCACAACAAAGTAAACACCTACACAACATCAAACAAACAAAATCTGTATTATTATCCTGTAAGTTACATCAAAAGGAAGTCAAGAGCCATCATTATTGTCTCCATACTAGACCAAAGTGTTGCATGCCATTGCTTTTGAAAAATACAAATAATTAATATGAATGAATTCCAGACAATTAAAGTGCCACATAGCCAGAGAGAAGCAATTTGTCTCAATCACAGGCATTGCTGGAAGTAACATACAGAACTACTGAAAGCATTTTTTACCCAGACTATGCTTGAGGACTTCTGAAAATGGCAGGAAAAGCCAAAAAAGTTCCACCAAACATAAAACTGCACTTCTCTTATAACACATCACTCTGTACAGAGAGAAAATAAGTAGGGTTTTGAGATAATTCAGAACCAAATAATGTTGCCGCACATGAACACACTCAACCCAGGCATAATTCCTGTTTGGACAGGTCTAGTACTGAAATCAGATGTGATATACAGAATAACAGGTCAAACTAACAACAGTTTCACCTGGGTTGTGTGAACTGCAGAAAATGGCCTAGAATCTATTTTTAAGGCTGAAAAACCACCTTCAGCCCTTCTGCAATAAGGCACACCTGCAATATATATTATGAAATTGTCACTCCAGGCTGAGTTTTTCCCAAAGTAAAAGATTTAATTCCCATCTATGCATGTCCGAACATTTGACAGGCTTGATCTTCATACGAAAGATATGCATAATTATTAACCCAATTTTAGAAAAGAATCCTTTTAATGTTGCACAGCTGTATGATAGGGGATTCTGGTTCAGTGGAATCATGTGGCACGGAATGGCACAAGATGAATGGAGAAAGGGCCACTAACTGAATTTCATTTCTTCTTATAGCCTCTAAGGAGATGCTTAAGTTGAAATACATTCTGTATTTTAGGTATTTTTAGTTAATCAGATCTTTAAGAAGGGTAAACTTAAGACATGTACTACCATAATTAATTTTTTAAAACTCTACTATCTACATTTAAAATAATGTAGGTATCAAAAGTAGTAAAAAGTACAACAATATTTTATTTACTATATAATCAATTATCAGCATCAAAAGCATGCTTATAAATGCATACACTCATTCACTGAAATATTGATCATATAGTTGAAAGACACTTCTCCACTATAAGTACAGCAAAATCAATATCATACAAATAATTGTGTTGAAAAAGCTTCTCAATTAATCCTTGCTTTGCAAAACTGTATGTTAAAATACAAGCCTGAATTTATAATTAAAAAAAAAAAGAAAAAAAGGGAGAAAGGAGGAGTATTTGCTTAATAAAAAATGCATGGCTTATTTATATAAATGTATCTTTTGAAAAAGGAACTCTGTAGTCTGAGCTAATTATGCAAGTCCTAGGTGCACTGACTGGAATCCAAACAAATATATTTAAAACAGATGTTTTCTTTGGAAGACGATCAGATTCCTTGAGTCAGCTCCTTCTTCTTACAGAGACAAAAAGAGGCCTGTTTATAAAAGATCCTGCACATTCCCATCTCCTGCAGGATGCGCTCAGAGGACACTGCAGCGCCCCACATCCACAATGGTTACACATGTTCAATTGGAAGATGGGAGCATTCATTCCAAGAAAAATATACACTGCATTTATATAACACAACCAATTAGACATACACACATTCCATTTTAGATGACAGTATTCACTTTTGACTCTTAAAAATCACATCATGAAAACTTTTCAGTTGGCTATGTTTTCCATCCTGAAATTAGACTACAGTGTTAAGTGGGCCGTTTGGAAACTAAGCTTTTGTGAACCTTCCCAAATATTTTTTTTTCTGTATTAATGTACAGGTGCACAACAAATAATGCAAATTATAACAAGTCTGCATTTTGTAAGTCATAAGAAAAATTTATAGCAGATTATATTAAATAGTGCTTGTAACAGTATGTGATGGCAATCAAGACTTAGTGCTCAGAGATTAAGTTATGAGACTGCAGTTCCAGCCTTCACTTTTGGTGAAGGAATGATGCTATCATCCATCATGCATTTGCATGGCTAGAAACTCACATACATTTAAGAATTATTTGGCTCAGTCTTTGGAAATGGTTTGCTCACATCAGTATTTAATGCAAGACAGAATCGACGTGACTAAGACTTCAAGAAGATTTTGCTTCTCATCACTGTTAAGACAAGGCAATCAAAGTCATCAATCAAATTATTATTTTGGGGGAAAAAAGAAAATTAAGGGGAAAAAAAAGAAACTAAGCACCCTAGTATGAGTTTGCTGAATTTTTGAAAGAGTCTAGAATTCAAAGTGATAAGTGACTCACAAAGATCTGACAGATTAAAAAAAAGTTGTAAAAGAGACATTGCAAGATGACACTTCATGTTTTGTGAGATTTTTTTATTTATCAGTGACAGAAACTTCTGTCAGTAAATTGATGCAGATGGCACAGCAGTACAAACACTGTGCATCTCTGCCCTGCAGTCATGCTATGAAGAAGAAAGCCTTACTTCTCCCAATGGTAAACCAGCTGGTTTTGAGGAAAAAAAATAAAGGGATGAACATCACAGAAAAGCCTAATAATAAAGCACAAAAATTAAATGTTTAGATTGAAATGTTGTAGAAAATTAGTAGGAAAACTTGTAAATACATGCAGCACTGTTCAAGATATGAGCTGAAATTATTTACTGTAGAAATTATTTAATATAGAGAGTTTTCTGCAAAAAAGGAGATGAGTAGTAGTAGAATTATGAAAAAAAAGCTCTAGGAATTCTTCCATTCTGAAGGATGAAATAACTGCAGGCTTTAAGAAAGGGAAAAAATAACCAAATATCTATCTATATAAAAAGATCTGGCTAAGAAAAGAAAAGACACTCAATAGTCACTGATCAAGAAAAAAAAGGCCCCAGAGACAGGATTGCAAAAATACTAGTAAAATTCCAGATGTTTTAAAAGGAAAATCATGCTATATTATTATCATTATTACAGGTGAAAAAATCACAATCAAAAGAGAGGAAAATTAAACTAAAGGCATGATCAGACTTAGACTGCATTTCTAAAAATCACCCTCCGGTCTCACTGTCAATAAAAATCCTCAGAAGCAGCAGAATACAGAAATTAGAGTAGGAGGGAGGGGAAAATCTTGAAAAATCCTAATGATGAAGAATCTAAAAATAAGGAATGTAAGTACTAACATTATTTGGTACAACAAAGGATGGAAATTGAGAGTAATTCTTGATACTGAACTTTCTGACTCAAATTATGAATTTCAGATTGGAAGTGAAACTGAACATGAATACTTAAATATGAGTGAGCTTTACTATTTTGAAAGTTCAAATCTTATGACTGCAAGACTAGAAATGGGAACATAACACACTACAAAGCAGGTTTTTTTCCTTTGTTATTGTGTACTAAATTTACTTTCATTCTTTCAAGGTCTTTAGATATAAATAACAAGGAAAGTTAGGTGAAGAAAAGTTATTTTTGATCTTTTGCATGTAGTACATCCGTATTTTCTCATGGAAATAATTTCTTATGATTCCTAAAATGGGAAAAGACCAAAATTCTATTATTTAAAATAAAAATACATAACTCCTTCCAAACATTCTTAATACTGTCTAGGCTTCCTATAGCCTAATTAATAAGTTGCAGGATGCTACAATATTTTTATTGTTTCTTTCATCTGGAATGTCCATATGTCATGTGGACATGTCAAACTGGATGCCTGTGGATGCATGTCAAATTCACAGTGATAAAAGTGTAATATTCAAATGAAGAACATTTGTAAAACAGCATAGAATTGTTCACTTTTATTATTTGCTGTGATAAGTGAATTGCAACACCAAGCTGGAAAATTAAACTGTTAAACTGCCTGTTGCTATTACTGATAATTCCACATTAAATTTTTTCCATCTGTAGATGCATTACAAAATAGTTCCATTCTATTACTTTAGACAGGAAACACAGATGTAAATAAACTGAGATAATCTTTTTCAAATGTGTTTTAAATCTCTTTTACTTTCAAAATTATACTGAATCAAAATTTACCCATAACTTCACTATGAAAAGATCCGGCAATTACTGGATAAGAACTCTTAAAAATCTATGAAATTCAAATGTAAGTTTATTTATTCGTTTTTTTAATCATGACTAAAAAATCCCATTTAAGAATCTCTAAAGACTACTGTGTTCTGACTGTTGTTCTCACCAGAGTTATGATTTAGGTCTTCCAGTGGCTTTGACCCTTCATGAAGTTAATTTTCAAATTATGCATGACATGTCTCCAATTTTAAGTGGCTTTTGATGAAGTAGTAACTGTAAAGTGCTTGTAGTAGATCTACACTGAACTCTGAGTTTCCGTTTCTACAGCCAGAAATCTGTAGTCAGTGAACTCTCAGACTAGGGACTACACACATTTTTCAAAAGACATTTTTCTGCACGATTTTCTCTGGTAGAGTATCTGGCATGCGTCATGTCCAGAGGGGACAAGTCACTGTTTCCTCCAAACATGCAGAGATTTCTTTTAATGTCTGGCTGCAAAGAAACCACTGAACAGCAAGTTTTTTCTTGTTGCTGTTGTTTCTGTTGTAGGTAAGTGGCATCAGCTCCTCTAAGGTATCCAAGTACCCACACAGCACAGCATATACTGATGTCAGCCTAAGACCTTTTTGAAGTAAAAAAAAGAATACCTCTTTAACTGAAGTTGCTTTTGAGTCAACTTCATTATATTGACCTAATTTTGTGGGAAGGAACTCTTTTTTTTTTTTTTGGATTTCAGTTTGAATCAAGTTTTTCATATTGTCATCTTGATTTCTTTGTAGCTTTGCCAGACACCCTGGTTTCACCAAGACAGTCCTAATTTCAGGCTGTTTCTCAGCTATCTGCTAGGATGTGTAACCCAGACCAGTAAGTGCTCTGGTATGCTCATACACAAGCACTTTGAGCCCAGCCTTCTGGAGGCAAAAATGACAAATCCCTGCTATGACTTGGTAGGAGCTGGGCTTCTACCCCAGACAGCAACATGGCTGCAAAGGAAGGAGCCGTTGGTACCCATGGTGAGACCCCAGTGAGTCTAGCAAGTCTGCTCATCATGCTGCAAGGAGAAACCACTGAACATACAGAACTGTCCAGATTTGGGCTTGGCTTTCCGTATTTCCTTGAAATATAGTCTCTTTAGCAGTTATACGCTTCATCTTTTCGAAGTAACCTTTCATGTTAGAAAAAGCAATATTTGAAATGCATCAATATTTTGTCTATAAACACAACCTTCCTTTTTTCTCTGTAACGTACAGTATATCCCACAAGTTATGTTTCCACATTAAAGAGGCCTATACCATCATTAGAATCCTCACATTGGTGAGAAATCCTAGACATTTTTGATGTGAGCAGGAAATTGTTATGAGCACTGCTGAATTCTTGGTTTTTTATTGCACTAAACAGCCCTGAAGCACTGCAAAAGTGACTTCACAGCTGTGCACATCTGACCTTCACTGGGTAAGAAGAATTTTGGCATTACTTATTTGCTTGGTAATAGCTCTGGGAATCTCCTATTGTTTGTTTATTCCCCGAGACTTTAACATAACTGTGTGTTCAGATTTGGTCAGGAGGTGTGAAAATTCCTGACAGGGCATTTTACTGGCTCAGTGAGAACACACAGAATAGAAGCTGCTTTGAGCGCCCCAAGCCGTGTACCAGCACTGACAGCTTGGCAATTCCAGCGCTGCTCTCCTTCTGCTGCAGCCTGACAAGACAGGGGATGAAACTCTGCTTGATGCACAGCCTCATACAGAAAAAAAAATACTGTGCCTTTGTGAGGAATAAGAGGAGGACTGTTTCCCAGTTAATAGAACCTTCATCAGTCAAATGCCATAAGTGTGTGCAGTGTGCTGGTGCATGTTTGTGGCTTATTCTTGTAAGATTTTTAAGGAAAGAGTTTTCTTCTTAAACACTCACCAAATCCAAAGGCACTTTAAAATATTATACTGGCTTTGATTAGGCACATTGGCTTGCTCTGATACTGTACAGTGCACTGTGTGAAGCACCCTGCATACTTACAGGGTATAGAATCCCCATAGTGCTTTTCATTGATTTTCCTCTGGTGTTGCCGTTCATAAACACAGAAAAGTCTCTTCACTACAGAGCTAAACCTTTTTAACTTCAGCCTAAATGTTTTACCTGAATGCAGATTAATACAAACAATTGTGCAGTTTTTCCCCCTTCATGGAAAAATAATTGTGAAATCCCAGCCCCTCTAAAGATAAAGTGAGTACAGCCTTGGATGTCTAGACAATCAATTTATAAATTGCATTGAAGAACATTTCAAGAATGTATATTTATTTAAAGAATAGAAACAGCTGTATTATTAAGGATAGGAAAATGAAATTAAATAAAATGTTTTCTGGTTTTTCTTAAGCCTGGAAACCCAGAACAGTTTCATTCACAGAGAATCAAAAAGAATGCAAATCATAGCTCTGACTACTCATATTACTTAAAATATCTTAATGTAATGATTTTTAGAAAAAAACCTACTTATTCAGGGAAACTGCACTTCGTTTTATTACACAGCATATTTTCAACCAATAAAAAGTGAATTATAGTATTGATAATACATCATGGCATGTTAAATATTTAGTTCCCATAAATAGCTAATTTAAATTAAATGCTGTGGAGAAAATATCTAAGAATACCTCAGAACAGGTAGGGAGAAGAGATGAAAGAAGCTGGTAGGCCTGGGTAGTGAAAAAACAATCAATGAAAGTATCAGATTTGGATGAAAATTAAACTATCTGACTGGAACTTCAGTGATACTGCGTAGAGCTTTTAACGAAAATAAATTCCATTTTTATCACTTTGGGATAGATAGTATAGTTTACAGGCAATTTGAAAAAGTCTTGTTAAAATGTAAAATAGAATTCATATATATGTTACAGTTTTACTGTAGAGGTAATGTGGGATAGCATAAACTGATAGAGACAGAGAGAAATATAAAATGGAATAATCAATATCTTTGCATTAACATTTTCTTGATTTTTTTCCCATTTACTCCAACATTCCATTTAGAGTTCTACATTTGCCATTTCTCTAACCCTTTCCTCTCCGTTTTAAATAAACAGAGCTGGACTGTCAGAAAAAATAAACAGAATCAAAGTCAATTAACAATCTATTGCAGTCCACTGTGAAACATGTCACTAAATAATTTAACACCTTACAATAGTCACTTGAATTTTAAAGACAGAAAATTAATTTAATTGCTGTTGTTATTTTTTAATTTAGCATTATTTTTATCATAGTGAGGAAAAACCTACATAGGTGGTATATTGCCATAATCATTTTCAGCAACCCTTTCTGCTCCCCCCCAGCTCAATACAAGTAAGGAATGGCAAAGGTCAAAGCAGTGATATCAATACTGTATTCTGCTAAATTATCATCTACCACCTTGAACACAAAATATCTAGCTTGCAAGCAGGATTTTAATTTTTGACATCCATTTTCATGTATCTTCCATGCAAAGTGAAAATAAATCAAAGTCCAATATATTATAAAAAAGGCCCAGAATGCAGATATCTCACTGCTCAAAAGACTGTTCATGCATTTAGTTTGTTGTTAATTGAAACAATAATACTTGGCTGTGAGCCTTTTCAGTTTTACAGTGGAACTGGTAAAGCTCTCACTGAGAGGGCAAAAATATAAAAGAATTCAGGAAAAATAAGATCAGTAGCTGTTCGGTTATGCCAAAATAAATGGCAGCTTGAAAACTGTTTTTTGCTGTTTGCAGCGCATAGATGTTATCAATGAAAAAGGGAAGAGGAGGGCGTACAAATATTTAAGTGCTTTCCTTGAGACAGGAGAAACTCAAAAGCATGAAGCTGCAGTATGGAAGTACTTCAGACCAACAGGTAAATAAAACGTGATGAAGATTTAAGGGTTAAAGCAAGCATCATCTCTCTGAAAACTAAATCTGCTCTAATTAGAGGTATACAACACTACAAGAATCACTACCAGAGAATGCCAGAATAATCCAAATGGGGAAAGGAATGTATTAAATATTTCCAGGTCTTTAAAACCAAAGGGTTTCAAATTGTAAATATGTCAAGACCCATGAGAAGTTATAGTTTGCAATACTGGTACTCAGTTTCCAAGTAAATACATCTCAAAATGCCTTTTATGACTAAAGACAGAAGATATAGAGGAAAAAATAATCCATAAAAGGGAGCAGGTAAAAAGAAGAAAAAAGCTCTATGTCTGCTTTATTGGTGAAAAATCAAGAAAATCAGGTGTGGCCTGATGTACTGCAATAGAGATACATGACTAAAATCTGAATACTCCAATCAGATCCTGACTTAATGAAAATTCAACTTTACACCTGTATACATGCTGCTGCTGGGTTTAAATTACTATGTCATTTGAGAGTTCTGCCATAATGCCTCAGGTTTTCAGGTGAAAACCTGAGATTTCTGCATTTGTTAAGTCTTGCTGCTGAAGAAATTGTCCCTAAACATGCTGTGATTGCAGTTCTGTGAGCAGGAGAACTGGATTTATGAATTCAGGTTGATTCCCACAGGAAATCTTGGAAGTTTAATACTGACAGGAATCACTCTGCAACCTTCCATTACTAGGGCCTGTTGTCAAACCCAGACAGAACAGACAGAGTAAAGGAATAGCATCATTTCCTCAGGAAAACACACTATAAAGCAAGTGATAAGGCTGGAAACTAGGAATATTATCTAAGAAGGAAATGAAAACTAATTTATGTCTTTTAGTATGACACTCTCACTTGCAAAGGTTGAAACATTTCCAGTCATGTTCTACCAGAAAGATGTAAAACTCCCATGTAAAACCGTAAGTTTTTGAAACCTGTCCTTATTGAGATAGCAGTGTGAAAAAAATGGGACAATTCAGAACACTAAAAATTATAATTTCATTAAGTATTGACCTGTTGATAATGTTGTTGTTTGTATTCTAAAACTTAATTGGTCACATTTTTTTAAGCAGCATGTATATTTAAATTATGGATATTGCAATTACACTTCTACTGTGTAACACAAACAGTCACTTTTTGGTTTTAAAGTGTAATGAGACATTATAGTTAATCCAGGCAAGTTATACCTAAAAATTAGGTGTGACTTTAATAAAATATTTAATTTTGTATTAGTGATTTCTCAAAATGAAATAATTTCACTTTAAGACATTGCTATTTCAAAAGGCATCTTTCAAGAACTGCCCTTGCTGGGTATGAACAGACCATTAGGTAAAACAACCAAATAAGGTAACTAAGTTTGACAATTAATGCAATTACAATTTCTTGTACAGTGTTTGCTGTCATATTAATTTAAACTAATAAATATTAAGAACACACCAAGGAAGCTGTAATATTTCATCTACTGGACTATGTTAACTAAAAGAGTAACGTGAACCACTTTAGGAGATTTTTTAAACAGTTTTCCTTGACTTTCATGATTCATAAATGCTACCTTTCCTTCTTTCCATTTCCCTTCCCTTCCTTCCATTTCCCCTCTAGTTGATTAAAATGATGGGGGTTTACATGCAATGGTTCCAAAAGCAGGTGAAAAATACATTACAAGGAGATAATGCGGTCAAGTGTGTTCTCCAAAGCACTCACAACAACAGTACACCTGTGCAAGCTGTATATTTGTGCAGATAATCAGCTAATCCAGAGCTGTGCTGAAAGTCTCTATTAAACCACATCTTCTTGTACCCTTCATGATATTTCAGATACCAGAAAAAAACTATTTTCTTCAAGAACTTGATTTTATACAAGCATTTGCCAGTTGTACTTATTCTTACCTGTAGCAGAGCTGCAAACAAATAGACTGCTATAAAGATGGGGGTTAAGGAAGTATGTCCGCTTTTCATTAAGTGGATAGTGTACAAGAAAATCAAGTGTCCAGGAATCACCAAGAGAAGTAGAACTTGGGCTGATTTGTTATTTACTCCTACAATTAAAAAAAGAAACAAAAAAAACCAAAAAAACAAACAAAAAACAAACAAAAAAAAACCAAAAAAAGAAACAAAAAAAAACCAAAAAAAAACAACAACAACAACAACAAAACCAACACTTGGTTAAGCTCTTCAATTCCTATATTAGATTTTTATTCACTTCAGTATAAAAACTCCCATTTTTGGAATTCCACAGCATGGGCTACTGTGAAACAGCAGGCATTATTTTCCACTAAAAGACTCCTTGAGGGATTTCACTATCTTCCAGAAAAGGTAAGCAGAGCCCTTCTGGAAAAGGGCGCAAACTGCCTTCATTCTGTGCTCATGTAATACCATCTACATTTTTGGACTTCCTAAAGTCTTACTAGTAAAGAGGATCTTTTGGACTCCATATTCAAGACATCCTCAAAAATACCTTAATTTCTAAAAAATAATCCCACATTTAACACTTTCACATCTGTTTCAATTAATTTAATAAATATGGAAGTGTAATACATGGTGGTGACACATCACATTTCACAACAGTTACTTCATCATTAGGAAAGTGGGAAATACAGGAGAGGAATAACCTGTGAAGAAATAATCTAGAGAGAAAATGGCAAACTGGAAATGGAAAGCAGGGATTTGGCTTAGTAATTATGTTTGATACAAGTTTGGCCCTAACAGGAAATTGGTTTGAAGTTCTGAAGGCAGACAAAAGTTGGGAGCAGGTAGAGAAGCTAAGGAAAGTTGAAGGCTGAAACCTTTCTGAGTGGTTATTCTGGTGTCCTGCCTCACCAGCCTATTCCGGGGCCTCACCCTTCTCTGTGCTCCTCTCTGGTAATCGATCCCTCAGGGAGTTTTTTGTGATTATCACAGGCAAAAACAGCTGTAGGTAAATGAAACTGCCAAGCCTCACCCAGCCTTTGAATTGCGCACAGCAAGTTCAGTTCATTGCCATTTCTCACTAGTGGTACAGTTTGGCACACTGGGATAAAGAGATGTGAGACAGGATTTTTAACTCAGACATACCTGTACCACAGTATGTTCTGCATGGGTAATAGCAACCCTTGGCCTCCTCTGGCAGCTCTCCAGGAATGCTGTGTAAATGGAGGTAGGTCGAAATTCTGCTAGCTTGAATAGCTACTAGATTGCCACCAATACCTGAAATGCAAAGGGAAACCAATGAAAAATGTTCAACTATTTTTTCCTCTAGCAGGCAATATTTTTGCACATTTACCAACTTCCTTTATGTTTATCACACTACCTTGCAAACAAAAGCCAAAATGAAAAATATCTTTAGAATGTATATTAGTTGTAGACAGGCTGCAAGTCATTAAAATCAGTCCAAAAATGTGGGCTACAGTTTAATGTATCACTGGGTATTTGGAGATCAGTTTTGAACCATGGCAAGTGCAAAAACTCCAAAAGGTTCATCTTACGCTTTCTCATAGGTGAAACTCTTTTTTATCACTGCCTCTTCTTTGGAAACCCCTCTTCGATCACCAGAAGTATGACATAGTTGTGCCACTGCTGGATTACCTCCCCAGGAGAGTATTTCTGGCCAGGGTAATTAATGGAAGCTCACTACCACAAACATAAATGCAGATTTCACACACACAACCACAGGGCCAGAGAAGGCTTCAAGAGTTAATATATTCATTCCCCTCTGAGACAAAGCATGAGTAACTATAGCGTTCTGCCACTTATAACTCAGGCTGAAAGAGCAAGATGAGTGTCTGAACAGCTGACTGTTAAAAGAATGGTAGTGATAGAGATTCTAGTTTCCTTCTGAAAAGGGGCAACGAGTACAAGTTGTACTGGCAGAGTATTCACCTCAATATAAAAAAGAAATCTGTTAGGGTGAGAAAAATTCAGTGGAACAACCACCCCAGGGACATGGTGGAGTCTACTTCACTGGAGATTTTCTAGATGTGAGTGGAGCAGGTGCTAGAAAATCTCATCCAGGCTGCCTTTCTCACATAAGGTTGAGCCAGATGATATTTCAAGGCTCCTTCCATTCTAGGCTGTTTCACGTTCTATGAATTTTTACTTCAACGAACACAAAACTAAAACAACTTGTTATATCCACACTGCAGAGTGCAGTAACATGAAACTCTCCTATTATTATACTGTTACTGTCTACTTGCATATCAAGCAATGCCTTTTCTTTCCCTGATTTGGAAGCTTTACATAGCAATGGGTTAGTCTAAGAAGATGCAGTAGTAATGCAGATCTTGTCCCCACATCAGAAGGAGAAAGGCCTTGTTTATTGTAGTTGAATTAATTTGTTTATCTGATGCTTAGGGCTTTGTCTGGTTGCAGAACAAGTATTTGTGGAGACCAGAAGGCACTGTTTGCCGAATTCTTTTGGTGATTACGGAGTGGTTAGCACAGAGATCTAATACTGAGATCTGAAAGATGTCCTGCCTCACTGCTAGTTAAAGATAGTAAATGGCTGAAGCTAACAAGAAAGGCCTTTTAAGCAAAAATGTCAGATACAAATCAGGAAATGCATGTTCCCAGTCAGGAGAAACAGGGATAAAAGATGAACTACCAAAAGGCTGAGTGAGAGTTTGCAAAGAAAATTAAAATAGCAGTAGATCTTTCTTCAGATGAACTACAAGTACCAACGTAAGGAATGTATCTAAACTAGGAGAGGTTTAAAATTATTAAAACCAATCTAAATAGGACTCAAAATCTGTCCTTCCATTGAGAATAATAAATTAGATTTTTTTGACTAGGGAGAATAAGATACAGAAAGAGAGGCAGAAGTAAAATTAAGGATCAATGTACTACATTTGGAAGGGGATCAGATAATTTCAATGACTGAATTATGAAAAAACTGTTATGTAAAACCTCTTCTTAATAGAGCTACAAAGTGAGGATAGTGCCATATGACTGGAAAATATGAAAGTTTCTGCTAAAAGTGAGGCCATAAGGCAATCTGGGTAACTACAATCAGGCTAACAACTGCAATAATTTATTTATGCACAACAATATTAAGATTAAACAATCGTAAAATATTCTGCCACTGTCTGCTTCTGTTATAGCACTACAAAAAGAAATAAAAGACAGAAGTACATAGGGCTGGTTTGAGCTTTTTAGCAATGCAACTACAAACCACTTTGGCACAACTCTGTAGATTTTAAATATTTCCTAGGATGTATGTAGTCTTCTTTTGTGACTGGTAATTATTTGCTTCAACAAATTCAGACAAGGAAATATAACAGGTGATCTGGACTTTTTTCCCTAGTTAACAATACAGGAAATAAGATAAAATACAGATAAAAGAATTAAGGAAGATAGAAATAAATTCACTTGAAATGGTGATTAAAAAATCTGTCTGGACAACAGACAAGTCAATGAAAGAAGGTGTAAGATTGGTTGTCAATCCTTTGATGGAAAGCTATTAATGACAAACCTTTTCACTTTTATAACCATCATTTAGAGAAAGTATTCCTCAAGCCCTATTGCTCATGTAGATAGCAAGAAATTACTGACATGTATCAAAAATTATTCTAAAACAAACTGGCCAGCCATGGAATACAGGTAAAGGAGTTGATAGCTACTCTGCAAAGGAAGCTGACAAGCTAACCAGAACAGCCAGTGCAAAGTGTGATTTCAAGAGGTGTAACTAATTTCAGCTGAGTTGAACAATCTATTTTAGCTAAATGAAAATGAAATATTTGTATGTTTAGCAAAATTATTTTAAATTTTATTTATCTGAGCCTCAATAACCTAATATTAGTGATATAATTTGAACTCACAGAAGATAGTCAGGTATAGTGAAGTGTAAATGCTTCTAGATCCATACATCCTACTCAGTCTCAGCCAGCCAACAATGTATGGTGGTCACAGCAGCAGTGACAGTGTATTTTAGTTCTGCCCATTCACTATCAATTCCTAAAAAACTGTTTTTGAACTTTTGGGCCAATTTCAACCACATCTGACACAAGGACAGACATGGTAACTACTTCCAGGCATATTTAAACAATCTACCAAAAACAAAACAGCGACTAGACAAATAAAAGAAAAGATCCAAAGCCATGCCCTCAGTGAGACAAAGACAGTAATATGAGTTATATAGTTCATGGCATAAGTGTAAGCAGGCCAGCTGGCAAGTTAGCTCTCAGCTTGGAGAGAGGCATGATGCCTCTTGCTCAGCCAGCAGCCCAGCGAGCCAGAAGACGAACGGCAATGTTGTGGAAAGCAGAGAGAAAATGGAGAGGATGTTGTGAGCAGTGGGTACAGCAGGAACATGAGACAATAGGGAGTACCACAGGTTGAAAAGACTGTCTAAAAACCATAGGATACAAATGAGAGCAGAGTCAGGTCTCACTATTCTGCTGGTCACCGAATGACTTGTATAAGGCTGAATGAATCACTTAATATGTACAGAGATATTCCGTTTGTTTGGTAACAGCAGCTACTGTGCATGTGCAAAAACCATCTCAGCTACACCAGATTAATCAGATCCCTGCAAGAAACAGAAAACAGATAAAACTGCATAGGTTGGCAAGGTGTCGATATGCAAAACTGATAACTTCTCAGCATCTTCTGAATGTATAAAATGGTCACATGCTCAGTAGCTGCTCATACTATTAAAAGCTCTGTGGATGTATATGATGACTGTCTACATGAACATTTGATTAATCCAGAAATTTTTCTCCTGGAAAACACTACTGCAGCCATCGTAGCAAATACTAAATATGTGAAGACTTACTTCTTTAGTTTCCTTTCCTTTTTGCAATAACTACAACATAGGCGGAAACGATTTATTTTAAAAGTAAAATCCTGCAATTATTACTTCATTCCTCTCAGAAGAGCAAATGTGTTTTACTTCAATACAAGAGTGCTGCTTTGTCAATAAGCAAAGACATGTTGTCTGCTAAAGTGCAAAGGATGTCACTCTGGCTTAAAACTTTAAAGCAAATTTAAAACCTCACCATTTTATCAAGGCAGTTAAGGGCTAAGCAAGAATATTTCTTGTAAAAATTGTTATTACAGGTCTTCTGTCTAACAAGCACAGGAAACCATATTGAAAGTAGAGCCAAAACCATACCATGTATTTGCAAACAGGCCTATGGGAACAATTCTATTAATTATCATCTGGCAAAAAGAAATTTTTCTAACAACAGAACTAATCATGCTATTCAGAAAACCACATTAAAGCACTTTACATCAATGACTCTTAATCCTTCAAAACAAATCTGTGTCTCATAACTCAGTGCAGGTAAAAAACCGAGAAGTTAAGGGAAGCTGGATCTTGCTGATCTCAGTCTGAGATCATCCCCTCCTCTGGGTAATGCACTGGGCTGGCTTTTCCCTCTGATCTTACACTGAACTTTTTGATAAATAGAGTAAGGTTTTTCAGGGAATACTGGAAGGAGTAGTTGATAAACCAGAGGGTTGTGCTGCTATTCAGAGGGAACTGGATAGGCTGGAGAGCTGGGTCAAGAGAAATCTCCTGAAATTCAACAAAAGGAAGTGCAAAGTCCTCCATCTGAGTAGGAATAACCCCATGCATAATGTTATTATTAACCAGTAAAAAATCGTGATTTAAGTACTTGTTTAGTACAAGAGGACAACTGTACAACAGGCAACATAAAATGTTAAGAGCAGTATTCAACTACCTATATATATGAACCCTGTCAGTTCCCATTTCATTCTTCTTTTTTGTTCATTTCCTTAAATACATATAATTGAAGAACTATTCCTGTAGGAAACTGCCTTGAGTTAAAGTATTGAGAGCACCAGATAAAGTGAACAACATACTCAGCTTTAATGACCACTGCTATGACTGTTCATGAAAATACAAATAGTTGCATGATGAGGCACACAAAGATTGTGTAAGAACAGGCAAAGCAAACCTAAGACTTTTAGAAACCCAGTTCTATGGACAGGGATTAATCAGCACAGAATAATGTGTTGTTTCCAAGCAGCTATAATACAGGTTGTGCAATGGGCCTAAAATCAATTAATATCTACATAAGGGGAGAATCAGGCCAACATAATTCCCAAATTGATCCTTCTTGTAAATCTAGAGATTCACATCTTGTAAATCTAGAGATGGAAGGCTAGAAGATTCTCACTTTTGCACACTCCTGAGCACAATCCACAGTTCAAAATAGTCAGCTTTGCCAAACAGCTTGTTTGAAGTTCAACATTTGCATCACAAAAGTGAAATTAAAAGGATGAAAAAGAATCTCAGTTGCAATGGTGACCAAAAACTCTAAATTTTGGAATAATCATCTTTCAGAAAATGCAAGATGAATTTTTGCCCTGACCTCTCTACCATTAACTTTTAAAAATCCTGTTTTATGCAAGTGAAATGCTTAGATTAGAAACCTAACTAGCTACCTCTTTATATGGGCTTTTTTTCATTCATCTTCCATTTTACTTTGCATGTCTTTTAGTACTTTCAAATGTTTGGGGGAAAGCAGATGGAAAATATTAGCTTTACCTAGATGGATGTTTTTCTAGGAGAAAGCTTTATTATATATGCAACTATTACATTCCAAGTTTGATTTGACTCATAAATAATTTCTTTCACATGACTAATAAAAAAATGCCAAGAAATGAAAATGCTCTGGATATAATTGTGTTGTGAAAACAACACAATGATTACTGAAATCTTCTAAAAAATTTACGAGTAAGACTTAAAAGAAAGATCACACACTGAAACTATATGCAGATTTACATGTACAAGTTAGCAACTAAAAGGGAGTAAATCTATCACCCAATAATGCATCAGAAGAAAATAATAAAAATCAAAACCCTCCTCCTTATTCATGCCAAAATAAAGACTGAATTATACAGCTCTCATACAGTAGAGGTGCCTTCTGAGACTAACACATTCTTTCCAACTCAGGATGCAGAAAAATTAATTTGCAACCCAGCCAAATTGCTCTACTCCCATCCAGGTACACTAATGTTTTCCTTTGTGATTTACAGAGGCAAATTTCAGATGCTCAACTCTCTGAGACAATGGTTATACTCTAATCAAAACATCACTCAGTTGTGGGAAAAATCAAAGTACAATTATACTAAAAGAAATATAAATAAATTGCTATTAAAAGCTGGGGATTTTTTGAGGAGGAAGAATGGTTTCTTGGGGGTTTTTTCCATATTCTCCAAAACAATTTACAGTAAAAGCTCTCTGAAAAAACTGAAAGTCTGTCATTCAATTTACCCTACTAACAGATAAAAAAGGGATGTTTTGGGGAATGTATTGTATAAGCTTAATTTTCATCTCCCAGACAACTGGCATTCACTAAGTTTTGTATTAAATTTTCCCATATGTGTTTCTCATATTCCTCGATAGCTATGTATTCCCTCCAGATAGCAAATAATTTTAAAGTATGAACAGCCAAAGAGTAAAAATTATTAGAACAGATTTGTGTTACCTTTAAAGAGTACTGCTTCAAACCACCTGCAAAGGAAAGTTTTTTGATATGAAGCATTTCCAAATTTCAGGTGTTTTAAGAATTAATTTGCAGAACTGTCATTCTTTAAGGCGCATAAAAATGGGGTAAAGTCTACTGACATGTTGGTTATTACCCAGTAACTTCTGAAATGCAAATACTTAGAAGATATCTCACAATATTTTGTATAAACACAAAAATGGAGAGGAAAGTGGCTTTATCTGGTAACTGCACCTTAGCTCATCTCTGTTGCATATTCAGAAGCATGCAATATTATCTTTTTTTTCTGCACAAAAGGAACTCAGTTACTTGCAAATTGCAAATCCTGAGCCGAATTCAACATGCTGTGATGCCGTAAGAGGATTTGCAAATTTTAATTCATAAGAAAACACAACTCAAAATCGACTCTAGAATGAAGCATAGCCACACTTGGGCTTAGTTATTTTATTCAGAACTTCAGTACATCAAAGAGACATCTAAATCTCAAATAGTCTGCAAGTTGCCTGAAACAACAAAATCATTTTTTATTTTCAAAAAGCAGAGATGCAATTTAACCCAGCCAACCACAGAATTAAACATGTGTTTAACAGTGAGAAAACAGAAAAAACAGTTGTGAAATATGTCTGGCCACTGGCTGTAAAGCTGACTATAAATGCCTTTCTGCTTAAAAACTATTTTAATATTTTGGGCAAATATCTGTAGTTATTGTTAATAGGGGTGGGAAACTTTGAGGTTGCTCAAATTCCAGACCAGAGTATCTTTAGAATATTGAGTATCTTCCATATTCTAAAATATTTATGGCTCCACAGTGTAAGACATGATTAAAGTCACTTGTCTCACATCTAAGAATAAGCAAACTATCTAGCCAGGACTTGAATGAAACCTACTTAATGGTGCACAGGAAACCTAACTAACACCTGAGTGTTTTGCAGTCAATATTGTTCAGGCGCTCAAGATACAGCAAATGGCCCTGAAAAAACAGTGACATTGAAATTCTGGACAAATTTACAATGTCCTTAAATTTTGGCTGGACAAATTCCCAATAGAAAAGAATATTTCTTTCAGGTTTCCCTGATGTTTTTTTCCCCCAAGTTTTCTGTGCCATAGGAGCAACAAACTTTAAAGTAAAAGAAAATAGAAGGGGGAAACCCTCAATTTCTTTCGCTACTTAGGCTTACAATCAGAATTCCAAGGCCAAGAAAGGTAGAGAAAACTTTCTGCAACACTAATATTTTAAAAGCCATCTGTTAAGTGACCTAACACACCTTTCATGTCAGTAAATGAGTGTCAACAGATGTGCTTTTTTAACTGAAGAACTGCCTTACCCCCAGTTTACTACACTGTACTGACCAGCTATATCAAAAGGTGTCAGTAGAATTATGAAACCCAGGAGAGGCTAATCTAACAGCAACCCAAAAAAATTACCTACCTATAGTTTCCTTTTCCAGAAGGTGCACCATAAACCCCTGCATCCTCTACACAGAACATATCTTCTCTGTATTTTCCAATAGAAATGCCTCTACCTTTGAGTCAAGCGTGCCTCTTGCTATGCCAGCCTCCTGGAAAGACTCTTTCCTTCCCTGTCTGCTCAAGCAGCCTCAGCTTCCCCTCTCTTACACCTGCCTAACTCTTCAAAGACATTTTGACCTGTCAACTAAACCTCCAGGCTCTAGGTTTTGGCTAGTTCTTTTCCCATAAAGACAGTTCAAAAGCATGTATGGGCATTGCCTTAATACTGGTTTGGGTACGCCTGCCTAAAAAGAAAAAAGAACAATCCTCTTCTCTTAGGAAGCAAATCCAGGGGATTAACCAAAAAAGGACTACTATAAGAAAAGTTACAAGTGTAAAGCAGAAAAAAAGCTGGAGATCAACACATCTGCCTTCCTTTTAGGTATCTGGAAATCAAAATGGAAACACACAAAAGTTAGATGCAAGTATTTCCAATTCTGAATTAATAAAAAGGCAAGGAACAGATAAGGAAACCTAATGGCTGCAGTGTAAAATTTCATTTACAGTTAGCAAGGAACTCAAGTTGCAACATAGAAATGTTTCACATTAAAAGTAAGAAGAAAGGAAATAGAGGGCCTTAGTGAGAAAGAAGAGTAAGCAACATGCTCCGCTGAAGACTTAAACAGTCAGTTTCTTTTGTCTATTGCCTTCATAAAAATGGTGATACCTGATCCCAAGTAAATAAATACTAGAGCCTGGGAGTTAAGTTAGATTTACTGTATCTAGAGAGCTAAATGAACAATCCATGAAGTATTAGTGATCATTTTTGCAAACTGATTATTTTGGAGGTTAGAGAATACCTAAGGGCTGTAGTGGAGAAAACAGAAAATATATCTTTAAAGTGGGTCAAAAAGGATGATGCAGAGAATCTGTATATCAGTGAAATTTATATTCCTGCATAAGAATTAGAGCGAATTATTAAAAAGACAATTTATAAGCATCCAGAAGACATGAAAGCTGTAAAACAAGGGCTAACATGAATTTGCCAATAACATGCTTCTGTCAAAGCCTCTAACTGAACAGCTTGTTTAATGTTTGTAGCAATAGATCTATTAACTCTCAACCACAGTAAAGCTTATAAAATGTTTAGATACTGTCCAGTGTTACATTTCCATTAACAATGTCTGGAAAATTAATTATATCAAGGCAATGTGCTTCAAAACTAAAATCCAACGACTATATTAACATCTTATTATCAAGGTGGAAAGGAAGTGGCCATAATTAATTTCATTTATAGCTTAGGAAACAGAATAGAACATATTCATATGAAACTTGCAAGGGCAAACTTAAGTTAAAACAGAATCATCTTGGTAACTAGAGAAATGGTTTTAATAACAATACATAAAAGTGCAAATTAGTGTAAGAAATCAAATGGAAAAATACAAAAAGGAGAAAGAACAGCTAGACAGCAATACAGTGGGAACAGAGCTGGTGATTACAGTTGTTGCAAACTAAACAGGTATCAACCCTGTGGTACTGTACTAGGAAAGAAATTTTCAAACTGCACCAGCCTAACAAGATATCAACTATTCTTCTAAAATTTGGCTTGTTCTTATCCTTAGGAGGTAGAACACTTAATGATGAAATTTCCACAAACTCATTCTTTACAGATCTGAAAAGTGCATACCAGAAACAGCACACATTTACCTTGAGAAATGTATTTACTTGCCTGTAGTATGCTTCTTAGTTCTTAAATCTATATACATTACAGATCTATAGTAAATTATTGTTTGAAAATTTGTCTTGGATGTTCAGAAAAAAAACCCCTTTGAAATAAAAAAGATCTACATTTTCCCAGACATAACTGCTTCAATATAATATTTGATAATTTAATATTTGAATATACTCTTTCAATATTTACACTTTCAGTTTCTTAATGCATACTTGAGGTTTCTACTTCTCACATTCTCTATTATGTTTCAGTGCTTGTAGTGAAAATAGGAAGCACTTCTTAGGTGTTCAGATAAACAGCTGTTGACATCAAAATCAAAACTTGAAATTAATATTCCAGATATTAATTAGCACAAGAGAAATTTACTGTAATAGACATTTCTCAAAACAAGATATATCAATTGATACATAGCTGCAATTAATCCTGTCACTGTCTTACCATTAATTACCGGGGTATAAACAACAATTCCAACCAAGTTAGGATCAGATACTGTTGTGTCCAGAATAAGGCCACCAATACTGAAAAGAAAGTACAATATTTAAAATAAGGCAAGCAAGATCATTAAATATAAGATCATTATCTCATTCTGAGCTACAGACTAACATCACAATAGCTATTCACTTATTAAAACTGGCTCTTGTATAACAAAGACCACAGAGTATTATGCCAATTCCTCTACTTTTAAGATTCATAACTTTTATTGGATTAAATAATCTCGTAGCTCAGTGCCAAAATTCCAAAGTCTAAATTCTAGAGGGTCTTAATTGCGTCTCCCAAGTACAATCAAGTAAGATACACAGAGATACAGGAGGACTATCAAGATGCTTCCATGCAGCAAGACAAAGAGACCTACCTGCTTATAATCATGGCAGTTATAACAGGCTCCCATCCTGAGTGGAGGACAGTTCTGGTAGCTGGGTGTTTGGCAGCAATGACAATCCCCATTGGAGTCAGAGCCAAAAAAAAGGCACCAACCAAAGGAGATACATAGTAATATGTCTCTAAAATAATAATAAAGAAAAAATCCCTTATTTTACTCTCCAAATATTTCTACATATTTTTCTTAATTTAGAAATTATTTCTATCTAAAATAAATTATGATCTATGCCATACAACTGAGAAATTTTAATAGTCTTCATTACCATTACATCTGAAGTTTCAACTACTGCACTAAGCAATATGATTAATATCTGCCATCTGTGATCACTGTCTCTCATCTTCTCAAGGACAGAACCATCAGTACAAAAATGAATTTTGAAAAGGATTTTTGTATAATGCTTTATGATAAAAAATACAGTAAGGATGTAGAATACAAAACATTATTTTGTAACCGAAGAAAAATGTTTAAAAGAAACTGAATATAATCATAATGCATTTTGTTTATATCCAAATTCTTAACAGATGTACACTCCCTTCTTCCCAAAGCAGGTAAAGTGGTAATCTTTCCAGAAATAGCATATCTAAAAAGATTCAAGCGTGATGTGCAAAATTGAGACATTTATATCAGTAGCTCAGCTGTTTCATAGCCAGTCTGAGTCTGAGAATTAACAGGCAATTCTGCTGCCTGCCCCTACCCATGACAATTCCATCCTATTTCATAGGAATACAACTGCAAACACTGGTGAGTACAATCATAAAGCTGAGACTGTAAAGTAAACAGCTGCTTCCACAGAAAGAACACTAATTTTTTCTGATTAATTCGTTTTATAATCCCATCCTCACAGAAGCTACTACAGTGATCCAAAACTTCCTAATTCAACAGTGAGGTAAATAATGGAAAAGTTATCCTAATGGCAAATATATATGTATAAACTGTGCAAATATTCCATTTTTAAATATTTGTTTTATGAGAAGTGTGGTCATGTACCTAATGCTAAAACACATTTTGATAAAACCTTCAAAATTCAGACAAGTCTTACAGCAAAATATATTTTAAATTAACAGGTTGAAATAATTAATATAGATCACACTACCAAAGAGCAGTAGTTGGTATATAAAAAATATCCTCACCCATGTGTTATGGCTTATTACAATGGCTGCAAATCCAAGCAATTACTACTTTGATATTACCTTAGTAGATCTCCTGAAAGAATTGCTGTAGAACTTTTAGAAGTTACTACACTTCTGCATTGAGTAACAACCTCTGCAGCAGAGCCAGAGGTTGTAAGGTAACTTACATAATATAGTAAGTTATGTTTCCCTGGGCAAACTAAAAGTAGAAAGCTTTTAGAGTGAGAACAAGACAAAGACCAAGAGAGAAGTAACTTTTTCCTGTCCTTATCTAATTATTCTACAGTGTATTATCTCCCTCTTCCCTTGTGGGGCCTTTTTTTCATCCTTTCACCTCTTTTTGTGACCTAAGAGGTGGACCATGAGAATACTCAGCTCCAGTCTAACTTTTGGGAACAGTGAGGGACTTTTTTTTTTTAATTATGGCAGACTCTACTGGTAGAACATCTTACTACAAAAATCTAAAAATATTAACCTTGAGATGCATCTTTAAAGAAAAGGATTGACATCTTCCTCTTCATATTTAATTCACAGAAGAACCCAATGTATTTTACAATAGAAGAAGAATGGGAAGAGAAAATAAATTAATTCTCTTTTAGAGCTCATTTCACTCCATTTTTCTTAGATTTATAGCAGGCAGCTTACAAGGGAAAAGAAAACTTGCTCAAATAATGCAGCCTCTATTAGAAATTAGAGGTAAACTGGAAATGTACTGCTTCAAAACTACTGCTAAGAACCTGAAAACAATAATGTGAATCACACAGTTTGTCTTCTCAACCTGGATCAAATATATATGAGAGCTAAATGCATATTCTGTGAGAAAAATCAAACGCTTTAAAGAAGTTTCCAAATCATTACTGACAAATAACAGGCAACACAGACCTCCACATTTAATTTACGGAATGTTCCTATTCCAGAGCACTTCTTGTGCTCTGTTGGAGGGAATGTGCCAGGTTCCAGCGACAGTCCTGGGGAGCCCTCTAGCGCTTTCCCCCAGCTATTTGACAAGGATTCACAGCTCTTTTCCAGGAGCTGTTAAGAACTGTTAACTTTTCACTATTTGAATCCCCGTGTTTGATAACTTTGTCACTATTTTTGAAGCACTTAGATGAACCTTTAAAAAATTATATATATGATGGTGGCCAAACAGGGTGTTTCATTTGGCCCTGGCCTGGGTAAAAATGTTTTCCCCTGTCTCTTCAGGGTATGCCATAAAGTATTGTATCAATCCAAAAGCTGTACACCTCTGTTACAGACAAACATAAAGCTTGTACACAAATAATTTCCATCCTTCCAGTCTTGTTGTTTGAAGACAACTCATTCTTTGCAGAGAGCAGCCAGAAAGTTATTTTGTTTCAGACCATTTCATTAGTTAGGCTAATAAATCACAGGGGAAAATGGTTAGTTCTGAACACAGTCCAGAAGTGAATCCCACCAGTTTCATTACTACCCATTGTGCTTCTTATTTTAGCACTGAGAAAGCATTGAAACAATAGAAAGAACATAAGAATATCTGTGCTGGATGAGGCACAGTTCTCATCTAGTCTAGTATCCTTTGTCAGACTATGGTCAACAGTTCAATTATGGGGAGAAGAAAATAAAAATGACAGGTTTAGAGTGATGGTTCTTTCAGCATGCTCTGCCAGCTTTTGCTGTGGTCTGCATCAGGGATTCCATCTCTCAAGTCTCTACATCTGTTTTGTCAATGCTTCTCAAAGGATTTCTTTCTGACTGGTTTATCCAAAGTTTTCTAAAATCACTCTGGTCCTCTTAATAGATCACAACAGTAAGTTTCACATCCCACTCATCTATTGTGTAAAAACAATTCTTTAACTTTTTTTAACCTGTTGCCTAATCATTCTCTGAATGTCTCTTGCCTGCCATTCACAACTTGATCTACTTCCCCCGAGCAGAGGGTGGCTCCATACTTTTATTCCTTGTTACTGTTTCATAGTTCAAACACATGCATCTTGGAGACCACCTATTTCCAAGGGCTTCATGGCATGTCCTTTCTTTAGACAGACTTTCTTGTTTCCAAAACCAAAGAATATAAAGACATTGAAAAAAATATGAAGAGCAGAATGAGTCACGTTAGTGGCAACTAGATAATTACATACTTCACCAAAAGAGAAGTACTTCCAGAAGACATTATAGATAGAAAATTGGGAGTAACTCTTGGATGCATACTGATTCTTACCCCTACACATGTAGGATCTGCTTTCCAGCTGCAGTGGGAGAGCAAAATGTGAGTGGTCATGACAGCTATTAAAGCAGCAAAGGATCAGTTCAAACTGTACCCACTTATTTTATTCCTCTGAGATACATTAGAACACCTGTATCTAGAAAGGTAAATTTCTGGAAATGTGTCAAAGGAAGAAAGAAGTCCAAGTTTCTTTATCCATCTCTTTTGGGGGGACTGAGTGTTTTTTGTTTAGCTTGATGGATTAACAGGAATAGCACATCATTGGACTTTTTCTAATCAGAAGAAAAGAAAGAAGAGATGCTAAAAAATATCTTCATCAATTTTCACTGTGAATTTACAAACTTCCTTAAAAGAAGCATTTAAAAGAAGTATTTGAGAAATACAGTTATTAGAATATAATAGGAAGGATTTAAACATAGTTATGAAACAAAAAACACTATTTAAGTTTTAACAAAAATACAGAAAATATTTTAAAATACTTCTTTTGCACACTGATACATTTAAGTTGACATCATGACAACACTTTGTAAACATGAAAAACCAAACACTGAAAAAAACCCTGCAAGTCACACAATGGTAGCTTGAGTCTTATTAGATACTTTTTCTGGCTGATGTTGTAATACAGAAAATTTTTGTAAATATGAAAAAATTTGGACAATGAGCTGTAAAGACTATATGTGATGATATCAGCATCTCTGGTAAGTTATGGACAACACAATATTTTATCTGTGGTATATTACAGTATAATTGCCTACAATTATGTCTTTTAAAACACAATAAACTTTTAATAGTTTCTATGGAATGAGTTAGTTGCAGCAATGATTTCATTTTGAATAAGGCTCTTAACATTCTTTCCCCACTGTGAGAAAATGTTTTCATATTATTTGTTTCTTCATTATTATGGCTTGTATTTCACATGTAGGTTGCCTGTGATATTGCCAAAGTTTTTCAAATATTTCTAGATTGTGCCGAAGTTCAGGTTAGTGACTTCTATGATTTATTAAAATAAAGGGAAAAAAAATCATGGTACTCTAAGATTTACCATTTAATGGTATAAACATTGACAAAAAAGTAAGTCAGACTAAAAGGTTTGCTGAACTTTTCCCTCCCAGCCTTCTCCCCACCCTCCTAACCCAAAAAAGGTTCCTAGGGAGTCACACACATTTAAAAGCACACTTACCAAGGCAAGTGTACAGACTCTGACTTATCCATGCTAATATGGCAAGGGTGATGAGATCGCCAAAACTTGCTGCAATAGGAGTGGCAACGTTGTCAGGATTAATACCAGTCTTCTTGGATCCAACAATAACTCCAACCATTATTACTCCTAAATTCAACAAAGAAGACAGTACAGTAACTGCATCCACTGTTGCAATTCCCCAGAAAATCCCAAGATTATGACAATTTCAAACTTAATAAATAAGAAGTCAGTGCTTTTTTCCCAGGATTATTGGTCTTCCTACCTGATTGACGACTGTGTTTTTAAGTTGTAGCCATTTTAAAAAACTAACATATACATTTTATAAAAACACAGCAAGCACACAAAAAACCCCAAGAACAATCTGTACAATAAACTACTTTGCTTATTAGAATAATAAGCTACTTTGCTTTACTAGAATTAGCACTATTGTAAGCCAGCTATTTCCTGAAAAAAAAAAAAAGAGATGTATCCTTTTCCAACCCTGGTAACTTCACCTGACCGAAACCTTAATCAATCTAGGCTGAAAACAACATAAGATTAAATACTTTGACATCTGATATTGCACAAGACTATAATGGAGTTACCATCAAACACCAAGAAGCTACATAATAAATTAAACCCAAGACAACATATAAAAAATATTACTTGCTACACACTTGAAAAAATTAATTAGAGGTGTTAATTTGTATTTTTTCCTATAAACATCAACACTAACTTTTGAAGAGTAATCTCCTTGCAAAATGTAAGTAGCCACAAAAAAATAAAATTCGCACTGTTACAGTCTTTGGCACAACCTGAGTAACTTCCCTCTCATCAGATATTATATATAAGAACTTCAACTGTATATGCTATCCTTTATGATATATTATGAATGCTATGTTACATTAGGAGTTCACTTTCAGAGAAACTAAAGAGTTTAAGAAGTTTAAGGATTTATAAGGAATTGTGCCTAAGGAATTATAGACACCAGGAAATTCTCTAAAGAAAGAACTGGCATGATCCTGTAGGGTAACAATATTTCAAAAGCACCTATTTCACATGTAGGAGGATAAAGCTTAGAAAGTAATTTCCTGTACTGACCCATCACCAGGACAAAAAACAAAGTTTCTCTTCATGTCCAAATCATACATGCGAAGTGTAAAACATGCACTCATGTTCCACAGTTTTCTTGCTGCCCTTAATTCTGCACATAATCAAACTCAGTGACTTTCTAGTCTCTAAAAAACATGTGTGCTCTTAATTCCATGCCAAACTTTAACTATTTTGTTATTTTCACATAAGTAAGCATAGCAAAGCAGTAAAACAAGGAAGTTACCCATTTTACTTGACTTACTATTCTTAAGACTACTGACCATGTATTTTCATTAAGAACATGTCACAAGTAGAGGTACTTTCCTCCTCCCCTTCCTGTCCATTAAGTACAACGTTTTATGGTTAAATGCTTCCTGACAATTAGGAAGAGAATTAAATTCATCATACCATATTGCTCCAGATAGACACTGGCACTGTTTGTAGAGCTGGACTTGAACTTGGTCCAAACCTTTCAAATAATGAGCCAAATTGTTCACTCAGCCACAAAGCAGAGCACAAACTAACACACAAGCAGCATGGGCAACCTGGAACTCTGAATTCAGTTAAGCTAACATCCAGGCTCACTTGAGTGTAATTATAAACAAGTTTTACCTGCTTAGTAGTAAGAATATATTTTGTACATTAATGAATATAGAAGGCAGGGGAGAAATTGTGCATCATAGTAAGTAAAGTCTCAAGACCACACTTTTTTGTTTAGATATGCTCGGGAGGTCATGAAAATCAAAAGCTTTTCAAAGACTATGAGAGGAGAGGAATGCAACATGCCCACCTATATGGAAATTGCAAACGGGCATCTTATCCTCAGCTGGTTTTCAGATGTATTGTACCTTACCGGATTGAAATTCTAAAGGAATAGCAACATAAGACACATTCTGCACCCACAGAAAAATAAATACCACAAAGTAATACATGCAACCCCTTTACCTTGCAAAAGAGAAGCTATGAAGGCAGTTGCTACACTGCTAGAACACAAAAGGACTGAATGATCAAATCGGTATTTGCCCTCTGGAATCCAGCCCAATATTACCGCTGCCACTGCTGCCAGAAAACCAACTACTGTAGCCTGAACCTGGAAAAGAAAGTGAATTAATAAAATAATTGACAGACTTAGGAGGACCACAGAATCATTTTCTGCTAGCCTTTCCTCCTATCTACATTAACATGCCAGGTATAACAGGAGCATGCTCATCTATTTTGTAGAGAGGCTGACAAACTTGGATGATGAAGAAGAAAAATCTCTTAGGCCAGCAGAAAAGGCTATACCAGCATTTTACAGACTCCAGAATAGCAAAAGTAATATCAGGAAGAGGAGCTCAGAAATTACAAGAAGCCAACGCCTAAAGAAGCTTCCAAACCACTTAAAGTAGGGAAGTCACAACATAAATATTTCACCTGTGTTTTAGGAATGTTACATTATAACTTATATAGAATCAGAAATAGTTCTCAAGAAACAGCTGCTTTGGAGGGCATGCACTCCTTTCCTCAACAGACCCAGCTATCTAAAATATTGTTTATTATCCAAAAGCTCTATCCCACACTTCCTTTAAACATCGAATCCAATGCAAATATGGTACTAGAAACATTTGAAAGGTCAAATTTAAAGGGCTTTGCCAAATCTGAAATTTTTCTCTAATCACCCTCAGATTCTTTCTCAGGAAAAATTATAAAGGAAATACCCTTGGTACAGTCACAAGCAATACTTTAGTTCTTTTTCTAATCAATATAAGCTCATATTGTTTTAGAGAAGAGCCAGTGTAGTAGAGCTACTCTCCCATTAACACTGTTCATCTCCACAGTTTGTGATCTAACTTTTTCAATAACTTCACTCACAAGAATTAATCCAATAAACCCATTATATCTACCTGTTTTAAGGCCAAATTGCCAATTATTAGGTTCCATTTCTCAATGGGAGAATCCATTTTTCCAATATTTACCTATCAAAATCAGAAGAGAAATTCAGACATTTGGGGTTAAAATGGTATTATTTGAAAATATCCAGGAATAATTCAGCTAATAAAATAAGACAAATTGATTAAAAACAAGACAAGTCTTTAAAAAGTCAAACATTTGTTTTGATTTTACATCATACTTACATTATCCTTCCAAAAGCAGCTAAATTTGATGGAGTTTTAGATAGTAACTTATTTACCATTAGCTTGCTCTGCAAGATATAAGAGCCACCTTACATTCCTGGAATGTCCAAGAACCACCAGTGATTAGATCATTGGCTGGAAGACCCCTTTACACTAAGCTTGTTTCTATGGTGCTTAAATTCTGAAAATAAAAAATGCTAGAATTAATACTGTTTAGCATTCTAACTTTTCATTTACACAGTACAGCTAGAGATTTCTGATGCTAAAAATTATGTAAGTCCAGTGTTAAGGTAGTAGCTGAAAGATAGCAAATAAATTATTCCAAGCAATTTAAAAGTACATACACACCCTTATATAATGTATTTCCTACTTTTGCTTTTTTTTTGAGTTAGACGACAAGATCTGATAAACAATACAAACTTCTGCAGTATGACTGTGTTTAAAATAACTTCATTTTTGAGATAACAGAACCTTTTTTACATGTTGAGCATAAATTTTAGTGGTTTTTCCTATACAATAATTTATAAGATAACATACTTCTCAAAAAATATAAAAACTTCATTTATATATTTTTCATCTTTTGGTAATTCCTTTTCAGTAGATTTCAATTCAATTTCTTTTCCATTTTGTGATAGTAGCGACTTGAAAGGAACAAAGTATTAAAAGAAATGCTAATTTAAAACCAGAAATATAATGAGGCACTTTATCTCAATCAAACTATAAATATTTTATAATGTTCAAACTACAGTGAAAGTTCTGCAAATACATCCAGTAAGTTTAGATAGTACAGCCATTGTTTCAGGAACTGCTGATAAGAATCTCCATTGCATCCTTCTTAAATATATATGTGCTAAATGAACAAAATGGCAGGCTGTGGAGAGTTTCACTCCTTCTCTCCTTTGAAAAAGTTTTGGAAAAGTATCCCAAAAATGCCTGTTAAAAAAAAGTAATCTTGCAAAATGCTTAATCCTAAAGGCGAGCTCCTGCCAAATGCCACAGCTCTTCTTTCTCCTACTGTCACCTACATATTCACTTTTTTTTTCTTGAATCAGCTCCATGAGTTCATGACACCAAAAATTTGCTGATTTGATGGAAAACATTTTTATTCAGGGAGTGAAAAGGGGTCATCTCCTATAAAATTATCTGATCTATCACATCCACTCATGTAACCTTGCTCTCAGGGTTTGGAAGGGAGAAATAGCAGGACCACTCCTTGCAGCTGCAAATTTCTATAAACTGAGATCAAGTTTAGTGTGATACTATGAAATAGATGGATCTAAACAAAAGGTTTGTAAAGTCATACTGCTAATGCTTAACAATGAGAACACACGGTCTGAACAAGAGTCTGCACAAATTTACAGGAACGAATGAAGAAGCGGTGTTTTGGTGTTGGTGGTGTGTCATTTCTTTGGGTTTTTTTTTTTGTTATTCGTGCTCTTTAAAAACGAAAAGAGAATAGAGAGAAGAGACAGCAGTGTGAATTGAGACAATGACAATGACCCAAAGAACAGAACAAAGCTGAAGAACTGAAGGACACAATATAAATATTGTGCTTGAATGGGCAGTTGACCTAAGTGCACCTCCCACAGTTATGCCAGCACAGCAATGGGCAGAGGGAGAAGGGCTTACAGAGACAGAACTCCAGAAGCACCTTCTTGCTCTTTTCTATCTGTATTCTACATATGAAGTAACTTCTGGTGAGATAAAAATAATGTTTTAAAAACAGTAGGCTGTAAGATTGCCAGGGTATGGAATGTTTACACTAACTAACACCAAAGGGAAGTACATCTGTCCTGAGACAGATGAAAAACACAGTCTTGAGACAGATTTAGTGAAATAACTGATTCTAAAGTGTATGGGAAATTGTGAGTGATCAGTAAGAGGCAGCTAAAAGAGAAATTTGGGCAACAAGATGAAGAAAAGTGACCAGACAATGCTTGAAACTGATGTACTATGGATAAGATACTTGCTAAGAAGACACTACTTTTTGGCTGACCATATAATTAACAATGAAGTAAATATAATTAGTTTATAGCCCCAAGAGCACAGATATGTCTGCAAATTCAGATGCAATAATAAGCTAAGTGAGTGAGCAGGACATGAATTAACTCCATTGCTGAACTCACATTAGAAATTTCATCCTCAAAAGGTAAAGCTGGTCACAGGGGCACAATCTAGCTTTTACTTAAAGACAGGTGTCTGCTGGGGAGCCAGAAAGGGCAAATGTAGGCCAGAGAGGGGAAGATTAATCAGACAAGTGGATTCCAAGTAACTGTTTAGATATACTCTGAATTAATGTTCTCCTCCTGCTCTCCTAGGATGAGGATGACAGGACCAAAGGTTGAGTGGCTAAAGAGAGTAGGGGTCAATGAAATCAATGGGAAGAATGCAAAAGTCAGAATGACCTCTTTCTGAGAGAACTGGCATGTAAATTTCAGGTCTAGCAGTAAGCCATCACCTGTAACAGGTTTCCACAGCTTTGGCTTGGGGTTTTATTTATTTGTTTGGGTTTTTTAGGCTTTTTTTAACATAAAAACTTAAATATAATCTTGTTAGCATACCCTTGATAATGAATGATGTATACTGTTCTTATCTCATACAGGATTGTTCTCTTAGTTTATCCACTGGACATGCAGCCTGTGTTGTGGAAACTCCAGTACCCTTCATCTGTGTGTGAGAGGGGGATCAGCTCCTGTCTTGGCAACAGCTGGTGGATAATAAGGACCTAGGTCAGGAGTAACAGTGCAGAGAAAGGGTCTGTGTGACCCTTTTCCAAACGTCCCCTGAGAGCTGTGACGCTCACAAATGTGATGACACTGGTGAGGATGGGGAATTCAGTCACTGATCAAGCCAGAGAAGTTCTGGATTTGTGATCTGGCAGAGGTCATAAGCTCAACTGAGACAAAGAATCAAAGATCACATTAACCTAAGCCGAAGTGGTGAAGTGTATTCTGACCTTCTTTATTTTAAGCCTTCAGTAAGGCACTGGTAGATCTTGGACTTGGTGTATTTTTCACTATGCAATACAAGCATTTTTAATCCTCAGGCCACAAACTGTACCAGTCAGAAACCAATTTAGCAACAGGTCAACAAAAACCAAAAGGTAAAGTAATAGACAAAAGCATTCATGCCTGACAATAAAGGTAGTAAGGTTTAAACAAAAAATACTGTTAAGAAACAGTAAGAATTCTCAGAAAAGTACGAACAATAAAACCAAACAGAAAACAAGATTGAATGACTAAGGATGGTGTTGATAAAGATACAATAGAAATATCAATCCTTATGTATGAAAGTAATCAATTTCTGTAATGGGCATGAACAAGCAAACCCTCACAGGACTGCCAAGGCTGTGTCCATCACAGTGTGCATTCAGGCAACAACTCAATGGAATGTGGGAATGGCATTTATTAATGACAGAACACTGGGAGACTTTGTCAATACAAAGCATTGTAATACAATACAAAAACTGAATGTCCTTGAGGGTTACAGCAGCAAAAACTGCTGATAATATTCAAAAGTATAAATGCAAGGTCATGCACTTATGGACTAATAATATTTCTGACAGAACACAGGAGTGACAGCTGGACACGAACAAAAGCATAAATAATAGGGCACAACCATCGATCACAAAGTGACTGAGAGGTTTAAACCCGACCCTTCTAGGCAAGAAAGCACATAACACCCTAGAAAGTTTCAAGAGCAATATTCTACAAAGACATAGTAAAATATAATCTAGAGTTATGTACACCTTTGACCAGACATGTACTAGAAAAATTCATTCAAGTAGGAAGAGGCAGAGAGTGGGGGCCTTGCTGGAGAACAGAAGCACTGCATCAGGCAGTCTTAGAGAGATACCCAGTGCAGCCATCAGAAATAGTCTAGCTACATTATTAGACTGATCTAATCACTAGTTATTCACACACACACAAAATATATACAGGAAGGCAATCTGGCTTACTTAGACTAGAAAAACTAAGAGATATAACATCCCCCGAAATGTAAAAAACAGCTATAAAAAATACATGAGAAAGAACACACAGAAAAAACCTAGTTATACTACATTACAATGTTGGCACACACAAAAAATAAGCAGACACAAAAAAAACCCCCAAAACAACCTCACCACAACAAAAATAAATAAATTTGTTTAGCGAGAAAGCTTAAAAAAAAATCTTGCAGTTTAATCAACAGAGGTCTGGAATAGCAATGTTACCAATGCTTTATTTTGCTGCCACACTAATGGTCTTTTAAAAATGTGCTTAAAACACAAACTTTTTTTAGCCTATTCGAAATCCCTCAAGGTCAAAGAGATCTCTCAATACACCTATAAATCTCAAAAATCTGCTTTATCTGTTCTGAATGATGAGTTGGAAGAGACTTTAGAAGTGAAGTTTTGATGTGTGGAAACACATCAAAAAGGGTCACCTTTTTAACTTTGCCAACTTAATAACAGATTTAAACTGCCCCATAACAGCCAGATGAATTCATAAACATAAAGCACTCATGTCTCAAAGATTTGTTTCCTTTTTGAAATGTTTAAACATGTATCTGAAGAGTGAAGAGGAAGAGAAAGTTACTTACAGCAGTTGACAGCCGGGATGCCAAGGTCATTTCCAAATTTCCTTTGAGACCAAGAAGCGCAGGAACCAAGATAAAGACTTCAGTAACATTCTTGAACACATCCCAGTGCTATACAAAGGATACAGTGAGAAACATTTAATTGAAAGATTATCTTTAGACCATCCATAAACTATTAAAAAATTCTGTAAATCATAACTTAACCCTCTAAAAAAAAGTTATATTTTTGTATTAGACCTAAAAGTCTGAAGTCAGAACTGTTACCTATTTAGATAAAACAGATTTATGACTGCATATTACTACTTCAAAGATAAGAAGACTATAAGCAAGAGATACAAAACTTGGCCATAAAACAAACGTAGTTAAAAAAATATGTCATCAATCTGAAGTATTTGTTTTTCATTATTTAAAATAGTCCCACATACTATGACTGCTCTTGAATTCTGCTCTTAATTTTCAACACTTTCATCATTTCCTTTCAAGCTGTGTAGAAACCTCACATAAAACCAGTAAGGAATTTATTGTCATATGAACAGAGACTGTAAGTTAAAAAAGCTTGTCTTTATTCTTTTATCTCTAAGTGTGAAATTTACAAGAGCACAGCTTTCCAAAACCCAGGTTTTTTAAAGAAAATTATTTTCCTTTTTTGCGCACCAAGTTCTCAGCACTGAAGTGCTATGCTACTTTGTATCTCTTGTCAACCCACGTTATTTAATTTGTCATCATCTACCAACTCCAACTAAACTAACAAAACTGTAAATTGTCTTTTTATTCGGGGATTTGCAATAATTTAAATTATTATTTTAACGAAAATAAAAGGATTCAATTAATGCATCTGTATAAAGAATAAATTTGTAAGATGTAAATGAACAAAGCACCAGACTGGTGTCAAACAGCCCAAGGAAGCAGCAAAGTTTGTGTGTGAAATTTTATTTACCTTTTTTTTGAGGTAACAAAGTCTCTTTCCATTGCAACTAATTGAAGTCCAAGCTTCTTTTACTTTCTTAAGATTTTGAGTGACAAAGATTGACACCTCTTCCTCCTATTTTAATTAACATTGTAAACTCTTTAAGTGTAGATAAAGAAATTCCTACATCTGAACAAAGCAAAACCAAACAAAAGTGGGGAAATCCACAAAGATTAATTTCTGTATTGTAGTTCTGTTTAAATATTGTGCATATTTCAAACTTTTTTAATAAGTTCATAGTAGCAGAACCACACACAGACCTAATTACATCTCAATATTGCAGACATCTACAATGTCACATGTTAGAACTACAGACCTAACAGACTACCTGTTAAAAAAGCCTTACAAAGCAAATACCAACCTGTACAATATCCAAAACCATGCCAGCAGAAACAGTTCCAAACCCTGCCAGCAAAAAAGGTACAAGTATCTGCAGTGCCATAATACTACTCGATTCTTTGGGTTGTTTTCTACTTCCTTCCACAATGATATCCTCATTACTGTCACTAGAAAGAGTGTCATCCTGCAACATGACATCTGTTTCTGAAGTGTCCATTCCATCACAGTAATTGTAACTGGTAAAATCATCATATTTAGGGCTACAGCTGGATGGGCTGCGTCCATTGCTACCATGAAAGCTTGCTTCTGAGAAGTGATGGTACTCTGTGTGTTGTTCAGACCTGACATTAAAATTGTGTCCTACTGGTTGCAATCCATCTTGCCAGACACCATTCACCTTTTTGTGTCTTTCCTCTTGGTTTATTTGGTAAACAACTGGAACCATACTTAAAAGCAGCCTCAAAAATTTATCAGACTGAATTGTATTAAGATTTATGGTCCAGTTTACAAAGCCTTCTCTGTCATGGACTTTGCCATTTGTTTTGGAGATGGTAGATCTGCCTTTACAGTTAGTCATAGTGCTACAGAAGTACAGGTTGAAAAGCACTTTGTTCTTCAGATGTCAGCCAAGAAATCTTGCAGGTGAGTCACCAAGTGACACACTTACAAGTGGACCAAAATGTTCCTTTTTTGCAAGCAAAAGTGTTTTTTCATTGCTCTCAAATCTTCAACATTTCCATAAGCAAGACTGGATCTGCAAAAAAAGTAGAAAGTATATATTCACTTCTAAAATATTTTAACTCTACAGAACACACAAGACATTGGTTTAATTTTTCAGATCACAATCTTTTCTCTTTTCTGTTTACCACGATTTAAAGTGATGTTGCTTCTACTCTGATATTTCCAGCATGGTAAGAAAATAAACAATGATATACTGACAGTCTGAAGCCATTTCACATTCACTTCATCAGAAGCCACTTTACCTTCCTTTTCTTCAGTCTTCATCTTGTGGTAATAATTGTAGCAATTTACTAAAAGAACAGTTCTAATGTGACTCAAAGCTTTACTGACTTTGGTATTTATTACTAAAGTCCATAAATACAAGTAAATTATTGGCATAAACAGAGAAACAATAGTCAGGGAGACTGCACCAGCATGATGTAGGATAACACATGGCTTTGTATCTATGCAAAGCTGTGAAAACATTTTACAGACTGCAGGAAATGAAAACATTTTAGAGCTGGAGGACTTTTAATCTGCATTTCCTAAGAAACTCAGCTTCCTATGATCATATCTTTTATGTTATGATTCCTATACTTCCCTTCCCTAATTTCAAAACTTTTAAGTTATCCAGTATTTTTAGAGCAATTTCAGGTAGACTTTACAGGAAGTGGAGATGCCAAAGCTTTTACCAACTAATAGCCTTGTAAGAGATCCAAGTTTGTGCCTTTGCCACCAAGCGTCTTCAAACATTAGCTGGGATAACTCACTCCAATATGGCCAGAGCAAGTCCACTTCAGAATTCCTGTTGCTCACAGAACTACTAGATTTGGGGTTTTTGAGTGAAAAGACTCACAAGCAACATGATGATTTTTCCCTCTACCATTTGCTTTATCCAAGGGAGCTTTGACCAAGAAACAAATATTTTAAAAATGACAATTAAATGTATGGCTTGATCTAGAAAGAAGCCAAGTTTTGCAAGAAACAGCAATCTTTTTTCCACAAGGCCAACAGAGGAATTTAAGTAACCAAGATTCCTGCAATCTTTTGCCACTCTAGCAGATTGTGCTTTGTTGAATCTTTCCATTTCAGTGCATAAAAAACTCCTAGGCCTCAATTCTGGTTTCCATACACTTTAATTAGGAATAACAAAACTTTAGCTGCTATTCTGGAGTAGCTCGAACCACAGATCAAAATGGTGCTCTTTCAAGTGCTACAGAAAGCCAGAACAAGAAGAAATTGAAGGATTTCACTTCACTCCCAGGAAAATGCATTGAGAAAATTTTCTGATAGCTTTAGCAATGCAGAGTCTGGCTCATTGCAATTTCTCCCATATGTCCTCCAGTCACATCACCAAAGTGCTAGACCAGTGACTCATGGAAATTATTCACTGCTCTGGAACTCTGGTCAAAAATATTTCGGTTAATTATCCATATCTTTTTTAACATACAGATTGTTCTCCTTTAAAATTTTTATATTTCATTGGGTTTTTTTAAGAAACAAATCCTTTTATAAGATTGTGGTTTCATTTAATATAAGAAAGTATTAAGAAATTGAAATCATACTTAACAGGGGAAAAAAAGGGAACAGAAAAATTATTTGGTCAAGTTCCAAATGGAGGAAGGGCTAGCATGGATGGCTAGCAATCGAATAGTACAAAGCAGTTTGGATGACAGCCTTTTATGTTTTTCCTACCACAAAGACTTAGAATGACAATATGGGAACTTAGTGATAAAAGCTGGAAAATGAGAATTTAAGAAGATAAACTGAAAACCATAGAACCATAAAATTGTTTAGGTTGGAAAAGTATTGTATAGTACAATATACAGGAAACAGTAATAGTTCCTTCAGAGCATACAGAGAGAAGATAACTACAAACCCTTCTAAATATAACTAAATGTAACTCATTTCTAAACATGTGTTCAAACAAAAATGGCTTTCAAAATGTCATCTGATGCAATATTTTCATCCTAAGTTACAAGATGCTAATAATTGCTGTATTTTCAAGGGTATTTTGTACCCACAAGATGCAGGAAACCTTTTTGTTCATGTTGTACGAAGAAAGAACAAGAGTTTCCTGAGAAGCTTTATCATTGACAAGAAAAATGCCTATGTTGTTGTGTTGTCTAGAAAAGATATGGGAGCTAAAAAAGCAAGCTCTGCTTGAGTAATTCATATAAAGAAAAGGCAGTTAAAATCTCAAAAATCTCTTTCCTGGTCTCTGTAGGAAGAGGAGATAAGTGGTTCTGGTTTCTTGACATATAATCTGGAGGTTACAGAAAAAGCTGAAGTACTGAAAAAAAAAAAGAGAGAGACAAAGATCCTTTGAGAACTCAGGAATTAGCCTCAGATTTATCATAGCTGGCATATTACATATGAAATGAAAGGACACCTTGTCTTTGTCCCTACAGGCAAAATAATGAGTTATGCCCGAACTATGAAAATAATTATTGCCTCTTCCATATTGTTTCCTAAGTATCTACTTTCAATAGTTTCTTCTTTTCCTTCATATATTTCGTAGCAAATAACAATTCCTATGTACTACCCACCTCTTTCTCTCAGTCCTGCAAGCATACACAAACAAAAATAGTTCTGTAAACATAAACAAATAACAAATGAAGCCGTACCCTGCCATTCGTTGAAAATGTGTTCCTGAAAAATGAAACACTTGGCAATCCAAAAGAGAGCAAGCCAAATAACAAATGAAGCCATACCCTGCCATTCGTTGAAAATGTGTTCCTGAAAAATGAAACACTTGGCAATCCAAAAGAGAGCAAGCCAGTTTTACCCATAAGAGTTAATACACTGCATGCAGCAATTTAAAAAATACACATGGAGACAGTGTATATGACGGACAGGAAGAAATAAATGCTGTAGAAAACAGGACCACAAAATGGGAGAGATGCTGACTTTTGCAAATGCAAAACTGCTTTAGAAAGATCTCAGGTACTTGAGCTATGAAACTGAACACCTGATCATTATGACATTTTTCCATCCTGCACCTTTGGTTGGCTTGCTTCATCCGAGAAAGACCAAATGACCAAAAAAACTCAACTGTTCAGGAAGAAGCTCAAAGAACTCTCATTACTATTGCCCAAAGAATTGTCCATATTGTTCCAGACAGACCTATAATGCTGTTCTCAAGAGCATAGGAAAGAAAATGCTTCTTCTTTACTTCCCCTTGGTTTAAAGAACATCTAGCATTAGCAGGATTAAGGGACCAGATTCTACAGCTAAATTTGATCAGATAAATATTAGACTGCCAACAGTTCACTTAAAGCGTGAACACAATAAATCATTGAGACCTTTTAAGAACCTTCAAAAAAAGGGGAAGGAGGAAGAATCAAGCATGAAATTTCTGTAGAGTAAACATTTTGACAGGCTAAAACAAATACTTACCAAAGTTTAGGTCTAGGGAAATTTCTGATTTCTTTCAGAGCTTGGCTAACAAAACCAAAAGATAACATCTATCTAAATAATTCTGAGGGCTTTCATGGGACCCAAAGCTAATCACACCACAGTTGAAACCTGTTTTTCCTAAAAGTTGCCAACATTTTTTTACCAGCATTAATAATCTCTACACTGCACTTCTAGGCAGTCCACAATAAAATACAATTCTGTAAGCATACCTGTTGCAGTGTGCTTGGTTCTTTGTTTTCAACTGTACTTTGTAAATTTCCCACTTATGGTTCTGTGAAGTTGGTATGTTCTGTTCCCCCCGTTTATTTGTTACAATGGTTCTGCCTAGGGCTCCCTTTCCTGCCACAGTCCCTGCCAGTCTTCTGTCCCCTCCCTGGTTGTTATAGCAACTCCCACCACCATTATATCCCTTTCATGTCTATCATTTATCCCCACCTTTGTTGCTATGGTTTCTCCTGGACCCCCTCCCTTGTTCCCATGGTAGCAGCCTGGCCTGTCACTCTCTGCCCCTGCCCCTTCTACCCAGGACAGAGAGTGATTGGGCCATAAGTCGAATGCCCTCCCCAGCTGGCACCCCATGCATTATTATGTTATGTCCATCTTATTCCTTTGTACTATGATTTGCCCGGGGGTGGGTGACTCCACCTTCTTGGGGCCCCTTAAAACCCTTTGTCACCCTGCCCCTCGGGAGCAGTTGCCTGCAGCCTTCCTGTCTCCCTCAATAAATCCTTCTCCTGCTGCAAACAAATGCTGGACTTCTTGCTTTCTTGGCGCATCATTGGAGCTTACTTCTAGTCTCTGGCCAAGGGCAAAGCCTCCTCACCAGGACATGGGGAGGTCGTCCTAGGCAGCAGCTCACCACAGCCCGTCTCCACACCGAAGCTGTTGCTCCGCTGCCACAGCTGCTGTCAAGCCAGACTGCTGGCTGGTGCTGAGCTAGCCTGGGCTTGAAGATTCGCACCCCAGCACATACCTGTCTGAGAAATGCCTCTCAGGACAAGAACAAGCCTTGGAAAAGGATTCAGGAAAGTAATATGAAACGCTAACAAAACACTGAACTTTAATATTTTGCCATAATAAGCAAAGATGAAACTGGATTATTCCTTGGCATGAAAGACTCTTTTTGTGTCTTCAGAGATGAAACCAGACTCTTCTCACTGAAAGGATGAGAGGTAGCAGGCACCAATTGAAACATTGGAAACGGCATTTGAGTATAAGAAAAAGCTGGGGGGTTTTACCATGACAGTGGCTGAACACAGGTTCAAGAAAGTTCTGAAGACTCCATCCTTGGTGATATTTGAAACCAAAGTGGACATGGCCCCAAGAAACCTGCTCTTCTTGACCCTACACTGAGCAGACGTGGCTGAATAGAAAATTTGCTGAGATTCCTTCTGACCTCAGCAATTCTGAGATTCTGTAAAACTGGAAATACGAGAGTTTGGGGGCATTCTTTAAGTTCAGAAAACAGGTGATACAGGGATCTATATGGCCTCTTCTCCACTATTGTTTTATGTATAAATACAAGTGTCAGTATCACACTGACACTCTTACCACAGCCGTGGCTAATCATTTATATTAGTGTAGTGGGCATATCAGTAGAAAGGGAATGCTACATCATATCACCTCAGCATTACAGACAGTAAACAGGCTGTATTATCATCAACCATTCCACAGAATCCGGAAACCAATGTGGTACACTGGGCTAACATTACTTACACCAGATATTGAGGATAGCGTGTAAAAGGCTGCAAAACGTGCTGAAAATCAACAAATGTTGCATGCAAGACAGATATAAGACCATTACATACCATTTTTAAGTACTATGCAGTAAACTGGTTAACACTGTGTTTATTGTATGGCAGTTGCTGGTTAAATTAACAGCAAAAGAAACAAATAACAAGAGGAAAAAAACAGACTAAAGAACTGCCAGATACCTTCTTGACAGTAAGGCACTGAATGATCTGCCACCCTCAAGCTCAGTTTTCAGACAAGTTTGAGACTGCTGCATTCCACTTCCTGAACACAGCAGCTTTCAATTTTGGCCCTGAGGAAGAGAAAAGCAACTGAGAGAAAAAGACTTGGTTTGACTCTGCACTTTTAAGGCAAGTCATCTAGAAAAGATCAAAACAGAGTCAAAACACAACAGCAAGGCTGTGAAATGTGGTTGGTTGTAAAATGACCCAAATGGAATACCAGCATGAAAAATACCAGGCAAATCACATCCTTCAGCCCATAAAAAGCAGGTGGGTAAGTATGAAATGTAAGAGTTAATGCAGTCCTCTAGATTAAGTAACCAATAAGTACGTACCAGGATGAATCCTAACTACACTTTGGGATCCTGATTACAGGTCTCTACTGTCATCACCAAGGAGAGATTAATTACTTATTAACTCAGGCACTAGGATACAGACTTCCTATTGCTTTTGTGGATATATAGTACAGATATTTGAAAAGAAAATTATACAGTTATTTTTCTTCCTGAAGTATCTACCAGGTATACTACAGTATTTGCGGATCCAGTTTCACAATCTCTTTAGGGCAGTAGATGTAGGCACTGCTGCCAAAACGGGTCATCCTATCTGCTCTCATCTTTTTACCCACATTACTAAACTGGTAAAGCGAGGATAACTAGGCATGTATTCTAAACATTGCTAGGACTCTACCTAAAGACTAAACAATTATTTAATTTTATATGATCCACATACTGTAGTGTGGTCTATAACCTAGATTCAAATGTGAGTGAAGAAGACACTCAACTAATCCTGGACAGTGGGCCAGGGGAAGCAGAAATAATAACATTCAGTGAAACTACAGAAATAGACACCTACAACCTGAAGTTAACTGAGAATTAATGAGAGCATAGAAAGTAAAGTAGAATAAATCACAAAAAGCTTCTATGTTTTGGCAGAAAAGTATGGAAAGAGAATAAATGTGCTATCACATGTTAATTACGCTTAGTTACACATTAATTAATGTTTGTAAACAAAAAATAGATGGTCGTTGAAGTCTATACGCGTGCTGTTCAGACAGAGGTTCCATGCTTGTCTAGCGATGCATATGCAGTGACCATCTGGCACATTTTTATGGGCGCAAAGGTGGGACCAGAACTGTCTGTACATACGGATGTAAAGAGTGCCAAGGGATAGGGGCTATTGGGAATGTTGGGCAGGTCTTGTGCAGGCACAGAGAAACCGAAGAAAAGGGTCATTGTCCCGGCTACCTGGAGCAATGAATAATTACGTGCACATGATGAAACGCGCTGCGGGGCTCAGAGGAGGGCAGGGTACCGGGGCGCGGGCGGCAGGACACCGGCCCGCCCGGCGAGCTGCGGAGCCCGCCCGGCGCCGGGGGGCAGCTGCGGGG
>NW_005054598.1:47433-50520 GCF_000277835.1 Geospiza fortis | reverse complement strand
GGGGGCCGAAGCTGCACCTCCGCCTCTCTGCCCCCGCAAGGGCCCGGCTGGTGCCCCGCAGCCAGGAAAACAAAGCGCTGGGGAGTGGGGCGCCAGACCGCTCCCCGGGCAGCGCCGGCGGTGGCAGTGCCTTTGCTTCCACTCGCAGAAGTTTTCTTGGCCGTAGCACAGGAGTCGCCGTTTTGTACTGAATCCTGACTGCCAGTTACCAGGACATTGTCGCTCTTTCCTGCCAACTGGCAAAAAGCAGCTTCCCCAAGAATCCAATTTTGTAAAGTGTTTGGGTCAGTTGGAATATCCTTGTTCTTGCCCAACTGGACTGTACACCCTGCAAACAGCATGTAAGTCTACAAGTTCCTCCCTTGACATCAGCTGCCTCTGTTTAACTAAGTATGAAGCCAAGGCCTTGCTGGACTCCAGTTTTGCAAAACACTTAATATTAACACTTTAATACATTGAAACAGTCAAGCCAGCTAAATTTGTGCATTTATTATCAGTACTAGTATTATTCCTCAATTATTGCTCAACACTGTGAAGGGGTGAGGATGCCTTAACTGGAAGGTGAAAGGGAAGAAAGGAAGAAAGAGGATGAAAAGAGAAGATTTCACGATGGTGACAACAGCCAAGCCCACAGCATCTCTTTTCCTGTCTACAGAGAGAAAAAAATGCACTGGCAAGTCACCAAGTGTCTGCCATAAACTGGAGCTAGTTGTGGTGGTGAAATGTATTTGCAGGACTGTGGCCAAAACATTCTGCACTACGAGAGTGAAACATACAGGATCAGCTTGAACATTCGCATCAATACCACCTTAAATAAATGAAGCAGCCCAAACTTCAGAGCTAATAATTCAGCTGTCTCAAGCCTGTATTTGTTGGGGATTTGGGCTGCAGATACCGTAGCTTCCCTACCCTAGTACCAAACCTATATATCCATGGCCTGTGTGAGCTTAGGTGTTACACAGCTTGGATACTTAGCTAGGCTACCCTACAAATCAGATAAAGATCACATCTGCCTATGTTGCCAACAGGTGAGACTGTAAACCTGAGGTTTGCCAATAACACTTTAGGGTGCTGTTTCTGGCTTTTCTAATTGCTTGTCTGGTTATCTTGGGCAATCACTTCATCACTCGCTACTACAGGTTCCTTGACAGCATTATGCCCCACCCTCCATGGAAATCATGTCATACCCATGGATGAAATACATTGTTTGAGGTTCACACACTATTATTTTGGGTTGTGTACTGTTGAGGAATAGTACGTGACCAGAGTCACAGACATACTCCAGGTGCTGAAGAGCTGGGAAAATAACGAACTCAGGTAATCTGGAGCTATGGTTGTAGCAAGGCCTCTGTATCCTTGAAGCAGAGATACGGTGATTAAAAACAGCATGAGAAGGAGAAAATCTAATTCTTAAGGAATGTAAACACAAAGGTGGAGCTGACATGTACAGAATAACCAATAGATGGCTTAAGTTACAGAATATGCATTAGCTTATTAATTACTGTATAAAGGTCTGATGCTCTAATCAATAAACGGAAGCTTGCTGATCTCTCATATTGAGAGCCCAAGTTTTTCCTCCACCGTGACAAATGGCGAGAAACAACAGTGTACAAATTCAGAAAGACTCACTTTTGAGGCCCAGAGCAAAAAACTCAGCCTTCAAGATTTTTCAGTTATTAAAGCTAGCAATGGGATTTTTCTGGGAAATAGAAATTCTGGAGTGCAGCTGAGGAAGAAAAGGTGCAGGTAGCAAATTCAGTGGAATGCACCTGGCACTGTGGATGGGCTGGAGAAGTGGCAGAGGACACCTGTTTGGGACAGTCTGTTAGGAAAACAGCAGGGTGGTCTCTTGCTTGAGGCCTTGCAGAGGTTTGCTTCTTATTCATGTTAATTCCAAGATACTGGGATCTGGGTGGTTGTGTGGTTGGGTTTTTTCCTTTGTCATTTTCCTCTGTCCTTTGCAATGAGGGCCTATAAACACCACTTACCTGATTACTATTTATTCTCATTTTCATCTTGGACTTCCTATCTTGTTTCTTATGAGCCATTCAGTTTTCTTTTTGCAGTTTTCACATTGTCTAGATGTGAAAGGACAGAAACTGCATAACCAATAAGGATAGATAAGGACAGAGATTGCAGAAGAAATCCTGAATAACAGGCTCTTAGTGTCAGCTGAACTTGATGGTTTTGTAAGTTTCTTTTCCTAAGGATGATTAAAACTCCCTCAGGCTCTGATATTTAATTTTAGGTTCATTTATCAAATTCTGAAAATGAAAATGGGAGTGTTTTGAGAGACAAGCAGCTACTAGCAGGTGTTCAGGTGATGTTACCTGCTGGTAGATTGGTTCCACAGGATCATCACGGTGTTGGGATGGACTTTTTGTCCCAAATCACAGAATCAATCAGTTTGAAAGGGACCATAGTGAATCATCTGGTCCAACCTCCCTGCTTAAGCAGGGTTTGCACAAAATTGTGTCCAAACAGTTCTTGAATATCTCCAGTACGGGAGACTCCACAATGTGTCTGGGCAACTGTTCTAATGTGTGGTCATCTGCACAGTAAAGAAGGTCCTCCTCATGTTCAGGTGGAACTTCCAGGTGCATCAGTTTCTGCCTCTTGCCTCTTGTCCTGTTGCTTGGTAGCACCAAGAAGAGCCTGGCTCCATCCTCTTGTCACTCTTGCCACTGATGAAATCTCCTCTCAGTCATCTCTTCTCAAAGCTAAACAGGCTTCCAGCTGCCTCAGCCCTTCCTCTTAAAGAGATGCTTCAATTCCTTAATCACCGTTCTTGCCTTCGCTGGACCCACTCCAGGAGCTCCATATCCCTCTCGTCCTGAGGAGCGCAGAACTGGACACAGCCCTCCATATGTGCCTCATCAGGGCTAAGCAGAGGAGCAGGACCAGCAACCTTGACCTGCTGGCAATGGCCTTCCAAATGCACGCCAGGACACCGCTGCCCCCCCGTGCCTTTGCCCTTGTTGTGTTTCAGGAGGTTCAGTCCATGTCACGACGATCTCCCCGCGGAGCGCTGTCCCCACTGTCGCGCACGGGCGGCAGCGCCGCTGCTCCTCCCGCCCGGCAGGGGGC
>NW_005054598.1:13651-47376 GCF_000277835.1 Geospiza fortis | reverse complement strand
CCGAGGAAGGGGCTCGTCGGGCCGCCGGTGACCTACTGTTGATTGCATCCCGCGTGTGTTGAAGAGCTGCTCTCCCGGGGAGGGGTAATGCGGGGAAATCCACGTTAAGCTATGGGAAGTCGTAACGACGTTTTTATGAGAAGAAAGAAAAAAGTTAAAAAGACAGAGCGCTGCGCTTTAATTAATGATACCGGGCGGATGGTTTCGTTGGTGGTCATAAGGATAATAAGAGTAATTAATGCCGAATTCCCTGGCATCCGTTTGGGTTTTCCGGCGCTGCTGCTGCCCACGGTTAGCAGAGGTCATTGGCACCGGGATTTAAATCAGTGCGACTGGCACGCCTCAGCTCCCACCTCACCGTGCCTTGCAGAGAAAAATTAGAGGTTGTTTTTCTAATTGTTATAACTCTAGCTTAATCAAAATTTGTCTCAACAGCTTAAGGAACTTTAGCTTAAACTCAAGGAGTGTATGAAAGGTGACCTGCAGGCTGAGACCCCTGGCCTGTGTAGCCCAGTCTATCTTCCAAGAGCAGGAAAAGCTGATGGCAATTATGGAGAACTTGTCAGCTTAAGCATTTCAATACTCCGTTTGTTCGCAGGGCTGGAAGACATTTTGCTGATTAATTCAAAATGTAGCAGCAAGAAGGCCACAACTTTACAGACGGTTAAGGTGCCAAGGAGCAGTGGTAAGTACGGAGGAGCTTGTCCCTGGTACTGTGTCAAGTAGTAGGTAACATTTGTGACACAACTTTTGCTTTGGTGCTTTCCTTGAAAAGGGAGCAGCTTATGTGTTCAGTTTCTAGAGGTGGTAGATCCTCCTCCCATTACAGTTACATGCCCCACTGGTGAGTCACATAACTGCTGCTGCTGCTGCTGCTGCAAAATTAGATTTTGCAATGCTGGCATTACAGCTTTAAAGATTGTTCTTTCCCAGTATCTTTTTTAGAAGATTTTTTGGGGGGGCTCTTTTTTAGAAGTAATTTCTCAGTATGATATATTTGTTGTATTAAAGCATTTAATTTAAAAAGGATTCCTGTCAAATTATTTCATGTTTTGTGATTGCACTGAAATTTAAAAAGATTGTTACATCAAATTCTTTGTTGGATAAAAGTCTCTTCAAAAATGACAGTGTTTCAAAGATAGATTATACCTGTTAGATCTTTGTGGAGCTCACCTGAAATAATACCTCTTCTTAAAGAAAGAATACTAGTGTTTGGCTCATCTGCATGTGTGGAGCAGTTTATTTGAAGAAATTCTGGAGGTGAAAATATTGTCTTCCTCCGAGGAAGGGTTATGAGTGTGATTCTCCTAATTCCATTGATTACATTAAAATTCTTGTGAAGTCCTACTGGAGCTGTAGAGGATAAGTGCTTTATACTTCAACCTGGAGCTTCCATCTCTCTTCCACCATCTTAATTTCAGAGTTTCTTTTGTTAATTATGTTGACCTTTCATTAGTCTATCATGGCACCTGCTGCAGCTAATTTTTCCATCTTCTTTGAGACCTTCAGTCTATACTTAGTTATTGTAGAAAGCTGGAAATTACAGTTGAAATGGAATCTGTTATAAAGGCTCATATCTGAGGTTTAAATGTGAACACTAACGAGCATCTCTTTGACTTTACATATGTATATATCTTTTCAGTTTTGGACCGAGTACAGAGCTTTTTACCACAGATGGCCCAGGCAAATGATGAGCTCAAAAGAAAAATGGTAACAGCACCCGCTCATCAGTTTGATATTGAACATCTAGACAGTGAAACAGAAGGAGTTATAGAAATGGTAAATATATTTTTTTTATTTTAACATCAATCTAGATGGAATTAAAACAACTCTCTGATCTTAGAATGAGTAATATGATAGATAAAGTGAAGTCTTTACCATCATACTTGCAGAATTTAATCACAGGGGATTTAGTAGTTTAAGACTGGAATAAGACATGCTTTTGAATCTACAACTCTGAATCAAAAGTCACAAATTGTATTTTAAATGCCATCTAGGTGGTTATGTTTAGAAACTGGACAATATAAAGCCTAGTAAGGCATAACAGAAGGCTTTAGTGTAAGAGTAATAACTGGCTTTCAGCTCAGCTTTGTTGGTATTTTTAGGAATGACTAGATCTTGGGTTTAGAAAAGTTGTTAGTGTTGTTGTGATCCTTTGTTGCTGCTATTTGTCTGTTTATTTACAGTCACATACATATTTTATTTCTGTTTTAACTGAAGTGCTGCAGCCCCATGCTTATATAAGAAAACTTTATTTTGAAGTTGATATATGTGCATGACCCAGCCAAATGCCTTCTGACTAAGCAGACCTCAAAAATTAAGGCTCTGTATATGGATATAGGAGATCTCTTCAAAAGATATTTTGGTGGCTTAAACTGCTTGTTATTTTAGTGTAGTTGTAGTGCCCTGAATACTACTACATTATAAGATATAAACTATATTAATATCTATATCTACACGTGTTTGTATTTTTGGCAAGATCCCTTATACACTAAATGTTTTAATTTGAATTTTTTACTGAAAAGTAGTTTTGTTGCCTGCTGCTTGTCAGTTTAAATGCCTAGTTTAAACAATCTTAGCTATTAACTAAGTTCTTTCTTTGACAGTGATATAAATATGGCCTTAGATTTCCTATAGGCCAGTAATATTGATGAATTGCTTCATGATATTTGTAAAACCCTAGGAAAACCCAGAAGTCTTTTTTATGGGGGTTGTGATTTTCTTATGGTAGCAGGCTGTTTAGTGTGTTTACCTTGTTTTACTCCAGTGACAGAAGTGCTGCAGTGTGTGTGTATATATATGTGTATATATGTAGTATATATAACACGTAAACCAAGATTTTTTTTTCAGAATGTGGCTGTAGTTGAACTGAGTGATTCTGATACAGATGAAGAGTCACTGACTTCAGAAGATGACTCAGAATCTGATGAAGATGACTCTGTAACTGATGAAGTGACAGTAGACAACATTAAGTTTCCTAAACAAAAGAGAGAAAAGGGCAAAATAGAAATTTTGGACAGCAAAGCAAATGAGTAAATCCATCTTACTTTACTTTTAAAAACCCCAAACCAGCCAAATCATGTTTTTTCACTTCAAAGAGTTGTCCTTTAAAACCACTTTGTTTCCCAGTGTAGCATCTCTCAGGATCCCGTGAAATGGTATAGTTTATATGGTGGAGAATTCAGGATCTGCTCATGGCTGCGGGAGGCTGGGTTTCTGAAGAATGAAGTGCAATTTTATTCATCAAATAACAGGGAAATGCACTTCATAGTAGATTACACCAAGAAAACAGCTAGAGTAAAGGGGCACTTGAAAGTTGAAAATTCTTGTTCTGTTGCTTTGTTCTTTGTTGAATAAAGATTTTTTTTTATAGGAAGATAGAAGTTTTTGCTTCAGGGGCAAGAAAGAGTTAACTAGTAAAAAAGCTTTGTTTTCATATTCCATGTACTGTGAAGTGTTATGTACACTCTCTTCACTATTTAACATGATCTTTAAGTATCCTAGAGGTATGTCTACGTTGCATCAATGGCAGTGACTGCTCAACACTGGAGCCATGGCTGAGCTCATTTCCAGCTGAGCCAGCCTGGGTAAGGACAGCCATGAGCAGAGAGTTCTGCAAAGGGTTACTTAGTACTTACCCTGTGTGCCTGCACTGGGCTCCACACCAGCACAGGGAGCTTAGAGGCTCCTCTGGGAAACCTTTGTAGCTGTGAACAGCCTCCATACTCAAAGGATCAAGGCTGCCTCTGGGGTGTTAAGATGGCTTTAAGCTACACTTCTCATCCCCCGATTTCCCTGCCATGTTTCCAATCTCCATTTTGTTAGTGACAGAAGGATGAAAAGGTGAATTTTCAGTTGGCCTGTACTTAAGTTAGCTTGACACAATTGTGAAACCAGAATCAGTGAAAATGTGTCTGTTTTATTTACCTCAGATTGATCAAATACAATGGTTTGGGCTATTACATTTACTTCATAGATCAGTCTGCATTTCAGAAGAATCTGTCATGCTTCTGGATGTCATTGTTTCTTAAAGGAACATTGTATTTTCTACACCATAAAAGTAAAATTTTCTATACTGTATTTGCTCAAATATTAAACTTAATGTCACGACTTGAAATCTGCAGTTATTTATAGAATTTATTTTGAATCCTGTACTTAAAATTCTAGTTTTAATACCTATTTCTGTAGTATTTGTGGTAAGAAATAACAGGGATTCTAGTCTTTCTTTTACAATGTGGCTTAAATATAAGATGATTTACTGATTAAACCATGGAGTATTTTAGTGAAGGAGAAGGATGGGGATCAAAGAATCAGACTGCTACCTTTAATAGCAGCCCACAGATAAATGAAGCTTTGGGTGTTCTTGCATTCTAAGAGCAAGGAGTCTTAAAAGGCTTAGTTAAATAAGGTCTCAATCTATAGAAAATTTCTTCCAAACTGAAAAAAGTTTGAAAACCAATATCTGACCTTGGTCATTTAACAAGGCATTTTCCCAGAGATTAAAAAGAACCCAAAAGTGTGAAATACAAAGTAATAATCATACAGTATGAAACAGTGATTACAGTCCATGTGCACAGACACAAAATGTGATTTTAATCCATTAATGTAACCACCTTTCAAACTGCAGGCAGATCACACATTCTGTATCAACAAAAAGGTAGAAAATATTTTCAGTAACTTTAGCTTGATATGCATAGTTTAACACCAATATTGAACTCTGTATGTACTATACAAAGATCATAGTAAGTGCACTTCCTTGCATTGATTTACTTCTTATGGCACAAAGATTTTCTGTACTGCTGAAAAGTCACCAGAGCAGAGCGTTTCTCTGCTACCATAAAACCTAAACTGGTTTATAGCAAAAATGGCATAATTAGTATATTCTAGTTCAACTTTGGAAGCCTAATGACTAAGGATTTAAAATGATCATGTAAACATTATGTCACAGAAATACTAAGTATGTGTGTGAGAACTTATTCTTCAGTTCTATTTAAAAAACAGAAACTGAACCATATTCTTGGGGGGGTTATGGTGGGGGGAGGATGGGGGGAAATTGTGCTACCAACTGTTGCTGCTACATAATTTAAATAACTTCAGGGTGATTTCCAAAAGCCATTGTCTGTCAGACTAAAATCTGGACCTAATTTGTAGAAACTTATCCATGGAATGAGTATTTGTTTTTTGGGTTGTAGCACTGCAGACAGCATGTCCTAGGTGTGGTATCAAGCGCTTCATGTGGTAATCAAGCTTCAAACTCTGCTGAAAGTCTGCTTCCCAAGTGAAGCTGTTACTTTAATATTCTACAGTGATGGCTTTGGTTCTGAGATATTCATGAAGAGCTTCTTCACCTGTACAAGCACAATATTCACCTGTTAGAACAGCAGCTAAATGAATTGTGTCACACTGTAATTTTTATAAAGAAAAAATGTGAAACACTGTAGCCAATATTTGAGTCCTTAAGGAACAGTGAAAACTAATTACCTTCCCACTGCGATTTACAGACCTGGTTTGACAAGGGGCCAGACCCAACAGATGTGGAAGAAAAAGGAACTGGGTTTAACAAGCAGCTCCCCAAGCAGTAGCCGTCTTTGGATGGCCACTGGGGACTCATAGCTGTATTTATGAACTTTGTTTCTCTTCTATTAAAGGTCAGAGATAGAGAAGCTGTGTGAAAATCAGTAATCTTTTTTTCCCTGACATCATCACTTATTTTGGTTTCAGGAAATGTCTTCGAAGATTCCAAAAGCAAAAATCTGTTGTGTGAATGAAAATAGATTTTCCTTTTTTCTCTGCCCTGAAGCTTGATCTGTCCAGACTTGCAAAGCTTCTTTGACAGAGAGGACTTCACTTTTCTAAAAAGTTGTTTTGAAAAGAGAGTGTTTTTTAATGCATCTTTTTCTGTGTCTGTTGACAAATTTTGGTGACATTTTAAGCTATAAAAAGTTTCCCATGGTCTTACCTAGAGGAGAAACCTAAATTAGCATTCTCTCTGAGGTAAATAATATTTTGGCCGATACCATTGTTACTTGACAGTCTTTTGTAGCCTGTACAGAGCTCTAAAAGCTGTAATTTATTTGTCTGCTCTCAGAGCAGTTGGAGAGGAATATTCTGTGTTATTTAGCAAATGTACAGCAAATGCTGAATGGGAAGTGTTGAAGTGGGAATATTTAGGGAGGGAGAGGAATTGGGTTAAGGATTGTAATTCTTTCATTGATTATGACTCTGAGACAATAAATGAGGGAAGGGGACAACTTACCTAAATCTTTCCCAAAGCCAGACAGTTTAAATCCACCAAATGGCGCTGCCACATCAGTTTTGTTGTAAGTGTTAATAAAAACTGTCCCAGCTTCTAGCTTTTCACTGATGTAGAGAGCTTTGTTTATGTCTTTTGTGAAAACTCCTGAAGCTAAGCCATATTCTGTGGCATTTGCTCGTTGCAATACTCCATCGACATCGCTGTGGGGGAAATAAATTATTTAATTGCAACTAGGTAAAATAAAGAAGTGTTAGCAACCTTCTACCTTAAGTGTCATTGAAGCAACTTTTCCCATGGCCTTTCTTCTCCAGTGAGCTTTTTAAAAGATTCATCCTTATTAAGGATGAATCTGTGTGTCAATCTAACAGATCCATGGCAGTTCACACCCTTGCTTCAAGCTCATGAAGCTCATAACTTCACTTTTCAAAGATTAATATCTACACTGAGAAATGTCATGGGAAATGTTGCTACTGTACAACTTGGGAATTAGAGCAATACAAAAATGCCTGTAAAGCAGATGATGAATCAGTTGGCTAAAATTGTGTCCAGCTTTACAAGTTAATGCAGAATAAAAGCTGGAATTTAAACTGCTATCAAGACATAACTTTTCAGACTATTTCCAGAGTACTATTTTCTGTCTGCATCTCATCTCCATACAGCTTCAAAAATCAACAGTAGTTTAAAACTTTAAAAAATTCAATGCAGTTCGTTAAGACTACAGAATTTATGGATGTGCAAGGTTCTCTACATGGCTGGTTCTTAACTTTATTATCAAACTGCAGAAGATGAAACCTGATGGAAATATTTATGTGAAGTTTCTATGTAGTGTTTTAAACTCATCTGTATGCTAAATAATTCTTATGATCCAGAATGAAAGACATTAGAAAATACAGTTTACAAAATAGATAGAGGAATTTTCATTTGCAAAAGTAATGTGCCAGTGTTACACAATACACAACACTGCAGTCTTCTATAACAGGAAAAATAAGTAATTCCACTAGGAAAAATACACATCTTGTAATTTGATCAAGCTGTTGCAATTACCACACAAACTTCACTAAAATGTTTCACTAAACACTAGGTATTCAGATTGGTCTAACAAGATTTTACAAACTACTGTGTATGCTGTTACTTCTTCACTTTGGGTGAAAATACAGTAACCAGACGAGAACATACCCATTTTTAAATTTAGAGATGACCATCACAGGACCAAAGGATTCTTCCTGGGCGATATACATATGGTCTTCAACATCTGTGAATACAGTGGGTTCCATGAAGAAACCTAAAGAGAGGATAGAGCATGGTTTTGAGCATGGTGAAAGTGCTTAAGAGTTTGCTGTTGTCCAGGCCATTTCTGTCCCATGCTTTGAGGTCATAAATAACTTGCAACTTGAAACAGAAAATAATTATGAATGAAGTATGAATGTAAATGCATGCACTTCAAGAGAAATGGCAGACAAAAGGGTAAAAGAACAGCCTGTACATCAGTGACAACATGTGCTGTTCCCTGCCAGGCTGGGAGGTCTCTGCATGCCACAGCCCAGGTGACTTCTTGGGGGAAGACCCTGTTATCTGACAGCAGGAAGACAAAGTTACAGCAAGTCACAGAGGCCACTGTTTTTCTTGCTACCCAAAAAGAAGATGGATTGTAAGATCTAAATAAAGATCTCATACTTTATTTGCACAGCTTCTCATAATATGAGATTTGAAAGCTCTGTGGTATCATGGGCTTACCTGGTACTGTTCCCACGATACTGCAACTCCACAAAATACTGAGACAATCATGACCGCTCTTGCATAAAATGTAAAAGTTCTAAATATCTCTGGAAAGCCTTTTACCTGGTCTACGTACTTGTCTTCCTCCATACACTAGAGTGGCTCCTTCTTTTACTCCAGTTTCACAGTATTGCAGCAGCTTTTCCAAATGTGCCTTGTGATTTTGTGGCCCATGATCTGTAGATCTGTCAAGTGGGTCACCAATTTTCATCTTTTTTATTTCTTCAACCTATAGGTTACCCAATTAAAATGAAGTTACATAACACAGCAATATTGTTAAAAGTGACCAGAAATTAGGAATGCTGTCTTTGGTGCTAGGAAGATGGAATCCAAGAAAATATTGAATTCTTAGATATAATGCTTTTCCCTTTTTATAATTAGGCTTTGTCTTTTGTTTCACAATCTCTAATTACTTCCGAAAGTTTTTGATGCTTTGTTCATGTGTGTATTATCTTCTGCTATTAAGATAGGCATGTAAAATGTTAACTTTTACCAGTGGTCAATGACTTAGGACAGATATTTCCTGTTCTTAAGCAAAATAAATGAATTCTCCAGTGCCACAGCATGGCAACTATTACATTTTTTAATAGCGACCTTTGTATTATTCTAGCTGTGCTTCCTATATTCCTTTTTTTGACTTTACAGAAGCCTTCTTCAATCACATTGACCTGACTTCAGTAATTATTTGTAATCTTATTTTCCTAGTCAAATATGAACTTTCACTGAAAGTACAATATCTATTTAACTGCCACTTATCTGTGTATTACTGGTACAAATATTTCCCTTCAATGCTTCCTTTTAACCATGTAAGAGGTCCCTGAGAAGCATCACTGTCTATCAGAAGCAATAATGAGAAAATAGGCAATTGAAAATAAGAAACATAAGTGTGTATAAAACTAGTGGATCCTTCTGCCACAGTAAAACATATGCTTAAACTTTAGTCGTTGAATATCTTACCACTTTTCTAACAAACTCATCATGAATTGATTCTTCCACAAACAGCCTGCCAGCTGCAATGCAGTTTTCTCCTTTGTTGAAATACACTGCTCCCATACCCTGATCAGGAAAAAACCATAAATACTTATATGCATTTTGTTCAGTTTCCATTCTGTTCCCTTAGGTTGTATGCAGTGTTTGTGACCCCAGATGTTTAATGCTTTATGTTAAAGGATATTACCAATGCAACATCTTATTTATGAACTTTGAACACAATATGGCTGGTAGGGAAGGTGAATTATTATGATTGATAATTGATGCATGATTGATTGATTGAGTGATTGATCGATTCATAAACTAAAAGCTATATGGCAATAGGGAGCTCAATTCTTTGTTTTGTTGTAATTGCTAATGTATATTTCTTGTAGTATTGCCTTTTTGGGGCAGCATGAACAGTTAAATTGTGCTGGCATAAAGAAATATGAGTCTGTTTTCTAACAGATCTCAAGGTTTTTCATGTAAAGGATCCCTGGTATTTTTCTTGTCAAGTCAAGAAGAATATTGCAGTGTAGATGCACACAAAGGCTTTGAATAAATTTTACTTCAAAGTAACATTACCATTTTTACAGCTCTGTCAAGTTCACAGTCACTGAATATGATCAATGGTGATTTGCCACCAAGTTCCAGAGAAACTTTCTTCAGGTTAGCAGCTGCACTGTAAAAAATAAAAATAGTCATATAAACCCAAAGTAGCAATATAAACCCAATTTTTAATATATTTTTCCATTATTTCCTTTGAATCATAACTAGCGAAAATGTACAAACCTCTACTGTCCAGTAGTGACTTAACAGAATTCTACATAGGGGTAAACAACCATATATAGTTATGCTTTTTCATTACTGCTACATGCACAACATATCTAGTAAGGTACTTCAGAACCAGACTAAGCAGGGTTTATTTATGATTCTTTTGCTGAGAGTACCTCTTCATGATCTGTTTACCAGTTGGTGTTGAACCAGTGAATCCAACTTTGCGAACATCTGGATGTTCAGAGAGGTGCTGTCCCACTAAGCCACCTATCAGAGTGAGGAAAGCAGTGTAACTGGATGGTACATGGACAATTTTTACTATTCCAGCAGCAGCACTGGAGCTGCTGAGAAGGAGCTTACACCACAAATCAAATATAGTATCACATTCCTATTTATATTTGCAGCTTTATTCCTATGACTATGAATAAGCTTCACAATTAAGTGAACATGTTTCTCTGTATGTAATACGTTCTTTTCCAGAGTGTTTGTGTCAATTGTGTGAACTTGTAAAGGGTGTAGGCTGACAGCTCCTACCGCTAACTAAAGCCAGATTTTTCCAATTCTCTTCTGGAAACATATGAAATCACTGCATGAAAAGCTGCAAGCCTAGTACCTGTGAACAGATCTATGTAACAGAGCTTCAAAAAGGTGAAGAACTTCACTGGTTTTAGCATGACCTCTCCCAGAAAAATAAAGAGTTCAAGTTTTACCTGAACCAGGCAGTATATTTATAACGCCCTTAGGAAATCCTGCTTTAGCTGAGAGTTCTGCAAACTTCAAGGAAGTCAGAGGTGTGACCTAAGTAGAAACATTTAGATTAGGTCTCCTGTTTTAATCAAATGCATGATGATACCTTTTACATTCAATACATCTTAGCTTTGATACAATATTCACCTTACAGTATTGGCATATTAGAAGTGATGGCTTCTTATGGAAAATAATTAATTCTTGAAAATGAGATTAGCACCAGAGCAGAATTTGAGTCAATCAATACTTTTTATCACCATGGCAGTTTGTATTATTACAAACGCACTTTCAAATATATGACACAGTCAACATATGACAGATCAATCTATGAGCGAAATCTGCTATATTGCCTAAATCATTCTGCATCTGGGCCATCTGTATATTTCTTTTTGCTCTTACCTGAGCTGGTTTGAGTACAAGGGTATTGCCTGCAGCCAAGCATGCTGCGCTCTTCCATGCAAGCATCATCAGTGGGTAATTCCAGGGGATAATAATTGCACAGACACTTCAGGTAGGGAAAAACAGGGAAAGATTACATATTTGATGGCAGCTTTTCAATGACTTTTCTGCATGTCAAATCTGTCACTAAGAAGAAAAAGTGACACTCACCCGATTGGCTCTTTCTTGGTGAATGTTAGATTATGGTTTGGCCGGGCCTGGTTAATTGGAATTGTAGCACCCTAAAAGACAAAGGAGGGACAAATCTTCATACTGATTTATAACTTTTATAACAAATATATTTGCCATGTAAGTATGTTTCAGAAAGCTACAGAGTAGGCTTCAAAACCACAAGCATTTTTTCATGAGAGAAAGGGACACAGATGCTTCTACTGTATGATTTCCTATTATGGATATTGTAATCAAGTCCTGACTGTCATCTGGGTGAAATAACAGCACAGATTAAAAAAAAAGTATGGGAGAACATAAATCAAGGGTCTGATGAACAAAAAAAAAAAAAAAAAAAAAAAAACAAAACTGGATGATATTTTGATTGGTCTTAATTGGTCTTAAAGATACTGGAAGAAATGCTCTTGAATGTGTGCCACACGTTCTGCCATCAAGCAAACTCACCAGCCTTGGTCAGACTGCAGCAAAGCACAAGTCTCTGCACTTACCTGCTTAATAAGCACAGCAACATTCTGCTTCATGAATAACCAAGAGCTGACCAAGCAAGTATATCCACTGTGACACCTCAGCTGATTTCTTCACTATTTAGAGCCCCATTCTAAATCCGTATTCTCCAGATGGAGGTGGACTTTCCTTTTGTACTGACAGGGAGACCCATTCTAGTTAAAATTCTGGTTTCACTTTAGTTTTTGATTCCTCAGTAACTTTTTCCTTTTACTACTTTTTGGCACTGTTTCAGAAGAATAACAACAAAAAAGAAGTGTAGAGAAGCACTGCCATTGATCATTTCCTTTACATATTCACTTGCCTGAATTTTGTCACACCATCCAGCAAAGTATCTGAATGTTTGCACAGACATTCCAATATGAGTCTTCAGAGCTAAAGTGTAGACAGCTCCTGAGTCAATAGACTCTATTGTCGCTAACTCCTCTTGATGTTCTTCCATCAGATCTGCAAGTCTTTAATATAAATGTTAAAAATCCGCATTAAAGGAAATTACATCTAAAATTATATTAGGTGTGGCAAAGAAGCATAATCAAAACAGCATTGCCACTAAATTTGGAGGTGGAGGCACTACTCCTTAATATCAGCGAAGGATTGAACAATTGCCCATTACTCTGCAAATGTCTTCACATTGGCTGTAGTAGAGACTGAATGAACACATGACCTGTGCAAACTCAATTAAGGTGTAAGTAAGACCGTAGTAAGTATTACTAAATTGATAATAACTATCAGTGTCTCAAAAATACATCTGCACAGATTGATACCTGTACTTATGAGGCACTACTGTTAGTTTAGTGTCCCCTGTTCAGGTCTGTTTGCATCAAAGAATTTTCACATTCAGTTCTCCATATTGTCTCACATGCATTAATGTTTTTCTTCAACTTCCCTCTGTGATTTTGTACTCAGATACATAATCAGTGTTCCCACATGATTTTAAGAGCTTAAGAAAAGTGCATTTTTGATCCTGTAAAGAGTACTCAAAACCGGGTGTGAAACTTGTGAAATTTTTCCATTATGTAAATTCTGGCCATTTAAATCATTTGCATAGATGTGGGAAAATGCTCTTTTAGTACCCGTTTTAAGGGTAAAAACGTACCCAAGTACCCAAGATACTCCCCCTGTATCTTGGAGACCCAGCTACAGGTCACAGCGTTGGCAGTGTTGTGTAAGAGAATGGATTTAGGCATGTGAGGGACAAAGGAGAAGGTTCCATTTAAAGTGTGCTTAATATTTTCTATTAATGATTCCTTAAGACAAAGCAGCAGAGCTAGGAGCTTTAATGGCACACACATTCTCTTTGGTTCAGCACTCAAAATCTCCAGTTTGAACAGAGGCCAGAGAACAAGGGGCCTTATTTCAATTAAGGTGGTCCAGAGAGAGATTTTATCTCTCTCTGGGAATGGTTTGCAACGTAAACACTCTGGTGTTTTATCCTAAAGAATGATTTACCTAAGCAAAGCTTTTAATCCAGGGATAACCAGCCCAGTGTAAGGGAACTGTATTTTTCTATACCTAATATAGCTATTCTTGCAAATCTTCCAAGTCTAAAACAGAGCAGGAGTTTTCACACCTTAAAATTTTCTCTTTAGGTCAGAGTTAATTTTGTCTCTCAAGCACTCTACATTCCTGATACAAATTAAGCACAAGTTTATGCATGCCTTCAATATGTGCACACTTGTGAAAAACATAAGTATTTAATGTTCAGTTCTGACTTGCCCATTTTCTCTTGTGATAACTACTAACTTTGCAAGAGCCCTGCAGGCCTTTTTCCATGGCCTGGTCACATACTTAATAAGATAAGAATGTTTCGCTTTGCTTTCATTCTTTTTTGCTAAGATTCCTGCAATGTCTTATAAAATGTGGCATTTTTTCAGGAGAAAAAACCTGAAAAAATAGCTTCTTTACTCATGTCTGCTCATTCATTTGCATGTTTAGACCTGAAAAAGCATTGAAAGCTTTTCATATAGCCCACAAAAGAGGTTTTCTTTATAGGGAAGCACTGACGCTTCTAGTCACCTGAAGTTTGCAAGACAGTGTTCTCCCTGTGATTGGGAGAAGCATCATACTGCATATGGAGAATCTATAATACTTGGGGTTTTATTAGCTGCCTCCTGTGTCACGCTCACACTATCTAGTCAGCATTGCCATCTTTCTAAGGTCACCTCTACCCCTTCAAGAATCAAAGCTCACCATTAAAATAGCATTAATTCAACAAAACCTCTGCTTATCTTCTGAACCAACAGCAACACGGCCAAAAATAAGAACCAGGCATTAACTAGACATGGTGAGACAGATACAAAAAAGAGATAAAAGTATCTCAGGTAAATGTTTGAATTAGCTTACAAAATTCCTGCACAGGACAATTCTTTCTCTGCAGACCATAACACATGTCCTACAGTGGGTCTTTAGCCAGAGGCTGGCATATGATCCTGAAAAAATCTAGCATCAGTTACAGTCTACTTCAAAATTAGTGGCAATGAAGGTGTATATTTACTGTATGGAGTGCACATGCAGGCAGGCTTAGCAAGGTCAAATCTCTGCCTACCTAACTCACATGGACGGTTTTTAAAGCTTAGCCTCACTTATATGGAAGGACGGGGGTTTACAAGGGAATTCTCAATCTTTGCAATGAAACTCATATAGATTAAATGAAGACATCAAGTATTTAAAATATATTTTGCTCAAATTCTTTGCTTCCATTCATAAATAATAATGAAAGGATGGCAGCAAGGAAGAGACCACAAGTTCTTCTCTGATGCAAGAAAGGTTGGCAGGATAAGAGCTGAGGCTGCTACACTGAAATCAATTGGGATAAAAAGATGGCTAGTCTGGATCCTCTGACAGTGGGATTATGAACATCCATCACCTTCAGAAAATGTATACAACAATTCTTCAGAGAAACAAAACAAGATTTGAGGAAATGAAACAAATGCAAGCTGTCTTGTACATACCTGTACATGAGTAGCCTTCTTTCCCTCGCATTCATCCTCCTCCATTCACCATTTTCAAAAGCCTCCTTTGCTGCTGCCACTGCCTTGTCCACATCAGCCACTGAGGCAGAAGATACACTGGCTATTACCTGTGCAAAGGTAGCATTGTGTTAGCTCAAAAAGAAACATTGGGATACAGAGTGTTACTCCTTCATCCCAAATTTCTAGACTGGGTATAAGCAAACAATATCCTCATCAGTGGCAGTTGTCATGGGCAAGCCACGTGGGCTGCAAAAAGTTTAGACACAATTGAGGTGGCAGAATTTGGAGGACACTGCAGGGAGACAGATTCCTTAATCTTTCTTTTTCTTCAAAGTAAGGTGCATTGTCCTGTGGGAAAAGCAAGGCACACTTTCCCAAGTATATTTTCTGGGAATCGTAGCGAGGAACCTCAGAGAAAGAAGAAACAATTCTTATCTCATTTGCTGCGCCTGTGTTCGTGCAAAAGTAGAAAGCAATATGGAGATTGTTTACCCATGGTGTTTTGTTTTATTGGCCTATCAGGGCCAAGTGCATGTCCAGACTGTCGGTCAGCAGACAGGGACAAGATTCTGTTCAGCTGAGTTGAGTGCTGGTGCAGATTCAGTTTAGATGTAATATAGTATAATAAAGTAATTAATTAGCCTTCTGATATCAATGGAGTTCTCCTTGTCATTTCTTCCCTTCATCAGGGTTGCCCTGCTTATACTATATTGTCCCACTGGATCTCACCCTCTCTTTCCATATATAAAACCAATGTGGTATTGGTTTTACACTTCCAACAAAAGCTGGAAGTCTTTTTCTGTGGTATCACAATCTAATATCTCAACATGCTAAAGCAACTCCCACATGTTCCATTTCTAAGGAATGGAGCTTCTGTTATCATAAACCACCATAAACACACAGTATTTTATGATGATTTTGTTCTAAATACACACATTGTAAATCCTAACACAGAATGGTTTTGACTGTCATTCCATTCTATAATGAGTTTCCAGAAAAGTATCAGAGTCTGACTTCTAATGATAATGAAATTTTTGTCATTGATTTCAGAAGACTTCATTTACTTCAGAATTAAATGGCAACTACATGGACATCAGGATCACTTCTCTTATATATAATTCACAGTTATGATTTGCTCAACCAATACTGGGTAGTTCAGGACTAAAGTGCAACAGTATGTATTTTGCTATTGAAAAGTTATTTTTTTTACTGGGAATTTAAAGGGACATTTTCGTGTCAAAATTACCCTAAGGTAGCAGATTTATTAAAAAAGTAAAAAAAGAAAGAAGTTGATTACTGACAGAAATATACCGAATATCCTAAAAGAAACACTTCTTTAGCAAATAAATTCCATCAATTTCTGTTTGCAAAGCTAAACAAGAATGAAATCAAGGTAAAATGTTCAGCTGGGTGTAAAAAGTGATGTAGTAATTGAAGTAGAAGTAGGTTATTTTTGCTTTGCAGCTTGACTCAAATGGAAAAAATTGTAGAATACGCAAAATGTAAAATAAACTGAAATTTGAAATTATTTCAGGATGTTGTTTAATTTATTATACTTTAAAATTAAAGTTTTAAAATTTAAGTTTTAGAATTAGCAATATTCAGGTGATGTTTCAGATTTTTAATAGGCAATACCAATAAAATAAACTGGCATTAATCATATTTAGAAATTACTTACTGATCCATCTGCTGGATTTATAGTGTCATATGTTTTTCCATCATCAGCATCTATAAATTTCCCATTTATGAAACATTGGTACGGCATATTCACAGTCATGTTGTTCATATTTTTTGAAACCTGGGTGAAATAAAAACTAAATTATTTTAAAATTATAATAACTAAAATTTTAATGTAGCTTAACAAGCTTTTGATATCTGCAGCCAATATCCAGACACATTTTAGCCTATATATGCAGCTGTTAGAAGTAAAATGTAATGGAAACCAGATACAAATATATAGAAGTTTGTATAACCAAGTAGTTTGCTTTCCTTCTGCATCAAGCAGTCTAATAAAATGCATTGTCTGCCCTCCCCTAAAACCCAGGAAAGACTAAGCAACAATGCAAAATTAAAGGCCTTACATAATCAGTGACTAACTCTTCTTTGCCTTCTCCTCTGAGTCTTCTGACAGCCATCTGAATAAAGTCTGCAAACTTAGTGGCCATATACACATCTTCATTCTGTAGCTGCAGTCCACAATGTTTCTCTTTGATCTCTTCTAGCATTCTAAACATTTTGAAGAAGGAGTAAGTTTAAGTAAAAAATTAAAGAATTCTCCAGATAATTGAATCATTAGAAGGGCAAAAGGGATCAAAACTGGGCCTCAGTTTGCATGCATGTGAATGTGTGTGTGTGTTTCTCTGACAAGGGCACAAAAATGATGCACTTTCCTGAAATCTGTTGGCTTAATTGTGGATGCTATGAAAATGTCATTTCTGGAACACTCTCAATAAAACTTTTGAAAATCAATTACTAGAAGATATTGATATGCCATTGGATATCAATATTTGGGACTACTCCAGCCAAAATATGGAGGACTTTGAGCTTGGTGGGTAACCAGCACAATAATCAGTTTGTTTAAAAATGCTGGTTTTATATTATGGTCTGTGCTGCAAAAAGAAGGCAAACGAGGTGACCCAAGCCATGACAAACTCAGTGCATCTTTAAGCATGGGCTCAATTCTTTCTGTGAAAGGTTTCTCTTTCACTCTGGGGAGGTCTTTGCTCAGGTTCCCAGTCAGTCCCCTGGTCTGGAAGTACCTGTAGCTGCACACAGACAGGTTTGAGCATCACCATGCTCCCCTGGGCGTGATGTTCCTGAAGTTAAGGGGAATTTTCCTTCAGTAGAAAGAGCAGGATTACAGCAATATCTCATAACTTAGGGAGAAGAACTGCACATGCTTCCAAGGTAAGAAAGGGAATATTAAGGTTATTGGAAAACATAGAGGGGTTTGGTTTTTTAACACCACTGATTTAAATGCACCATGACAACTTTTTTCATTAACTTTGGCTTTACAATTTTCTTATTTTGAATATTCCTACCTGACAACATGCATAGAGGATGCTCCAGATTTGAAGAAGTCTGTGGAATCCTCAATCACAGCAACATTGCTTAAAATTCTCTTCCAAATAGCCTAATAATACAGAACAATAACAGAGACAATAATGAATAATCATCTAATAGCAAAAAGTATTTATCCAACTGTATTTTCTATAGTATTAGTACCTACAACATATATTATTTCAAAGGTTTCTAAAACATGAAGTTATTTTAAGAGGGTCTAAAACAGTCTAGAGACATGATGTCAGACAAGAAATTTTTCAATACAATAAGATGATCAAAATGTAGTATTTTGTCCATGGAAATTTTACCCAATAAAGCAAGAAACCTGAATGGTGCAATGCTAAAACTTTTCAGGCCCATTTTTAAAAGACGTTTTATCCTCCAAATAATAAGTTCCTATTGCATTACAGAATGTGTCATCAGTATAGGCAAGGACAGCCTGGGGCACTTTATGAATGGATTGATGATATTTCAGGCACCTGGCCAAGGCTGAGAAGTAGTTTAAGCTGCATGCATGAGATGGAGAAATAAACAGTTCAATAACTGGTAATGTAATATTTCAATGAATTATAAATGAGTTTCACAGTTAGCAGGCAGTGTCATCAATTGATCATTTTATACTTCTTTTCATAATTTTCTCAGTCATTCAATAGCTTCAGGCAGCATTTAGGTTGCTGGCAAGCAGATTCAAGGTAATCTTTAATCAGCAGCTTAAAATACTAGTACATGAAGCTGCCTGACCTGTGCCAAAAGTTAATAACCCTGCAGCAGAGTCAGCACAAGGGAAGACATCTATGATTCATTTGCTCCGGCACAAAACTTTAATGATAAATGTGGCTTTCAGCTAAGCCCCTGATACTACAGAGGGATGGATTTCAGGAGAGGGTAGGAAAGTTCCTCTTTGGCTATGAGAGTTTTCTGCTCCAGTTGTTCCCATCCCTCTGGCAGCCAGCCCCTTGTGTGTGGTTGTGGCAGAAGAAGTGCACACAGGTACAGTGAGAAAACTGCTGCCTTTTGCTTTTAGAAGGCTGTTTTGAGACTCCCTGGAGCTTGTCCAACAGGCCCATTCTGAGCACATCCTAGCGATGAACAGCACAGTGAAAAAAAGATTCCAAGAACTGTCCAAGTCTACCAGTGTTGAAAATCTCACTTCTATGAGGTGAAACTCAGTCTGTTTTTCCTCACCCCACCTTCATCACTTGTAGATATTTACCACTGCCTGCACTGACTGTTTTTGTATCACCTGTATCTGAAAGAAAACTTTGTAAAGTGAGACAAATACACCAGTGAATCCCCACCTGAATTAATATCAATAACTAAACCTTCATCCCCAATATACGTTGAGTACATTTTATCAAAAATTTACTTGCATGACTAAACAAAAGATATGCCTTGCCAAAATAAGTATGTAATGTTTTTGTCTGAATAATATCCCACTGAAGCAGTTTAGGGAATTACTCTGATATCTTCTGCAATCTTTTTCTCCTCTTCTGTAAGTTCCAGGGCAGTTGTGTCATCAGCAGAGAAGTATTTAGATGCAGGGATCATTCTTCCATCCTCAAACTGCAGATTTCTCACTAGTACCTGAAAAATGAGAGTATATGATTTTAAATTGTTTGGGAGGTAGCACATCCTTGGGTGAAGAGTTTTTAGGCATTAATAGAGTGATTGAAATAGTGAAATAAATTGCTTACAGGAAATCTGATATGACGCAGGCAATTTAGCACAGGCCACTCATACCTGTCTCTTAAATTCTCTCCTAGTAAGAACAGATTTTACTCCACATAGGAAATTACTATGGATTGAGTGAAAAGCACAACATGAATGTCTTCTCTATAGGATGGTAGAGGATTGATAAAACTCCAAGTGAATCAGCTGTCAGTTGTTAGCACCTGAATTTATCTAGCTTGACAGTTCCACACTACTTGCCCTTCTTGCTAAAACTATTCCATCCATGCTTATGTTTGCCAGACTGAGCACTTACCATCTTCCCATCGTTTCCAAAAACAACCAGACCATTCTTTGTTACAAGTCCTGGTCTTGAAGCACCTTTTATTGTCAGCTCTTGTCCAGCAGGCACTGAAGCATCAAGTAATGATGAGCCATAAAAAGTAACCACCTAAAAAGAAATGTAATTAAAAGTGCGCAGGTTCTAGGTGTGCTGTAAAGTTTTAACAACTTTATTATACTGTTTTGAAGCTTTAATATAATGGAAATAAAATATAATTACCTACACATGGAAAACATGTTACAACATTTCTAGATCTTTACAACTCAGAACAAGTAAAACTTTGCAAATTGCCTAAACCTGCAAAGCAGCTGAGCTGTAACAATGTGCATACTGCAACCAGTGCAGGAAAGGGAGCAGCTTTTGACAGTGCATGCCCACAGTGAGGGACCACTTCACTCTATAAAATTTCATAGATTTATTTTTGCAAACTATCTAGGCCCACATCTCCTTAAAATGAAATCCTCTGTTATTTCAGCAGCCCACAGTGTTTCATTTTGCTGTCCATACTGTGATGTTGGCCACTATACATGGGCTGTATTATATTGTAATGCCTACCTGCTTCCCAAAATGACTGGCACAGTTTGTTCTACTCTTCATACCTTTGTACCATGTCTCTTTTTTTTTCATATATTGTACTTATCTTTCTTCAAATTAAATTAATTCTGCTATTAAAAAACTCTTAACTACTGTGTTCTGCGTATTTCTTTAGGTGCCTGTTCTAGATATACACAAAACATAAAGTCATCAGATTAGAGCTACTCCAGTGTAACAGCCATTTATATTCACCTGTATGCAGATATCTTTAATTTTATAATAAAAAAGAGTCAAAAAGGGAGTATAGATAAGAATATTCTTCTGGTTTTCAGAGCATACCTGTCCATTTATTGTTGTCCATGCTCCAGGCACTTTATCATGCCCTCGAATCCAATTGTGCAAAGCTGCTGCAGGTTGGTCCCAGGAGATCTAGGAAATCAAGACATGCCAGGATGCACCACCACACCTTCTCAAACACAAATGAGATCATCTAATGCAGTAGGGGTGCTTAGATAAAATAATTCTCATATGGGAATTCAATTAATATTTTTATCTGTTGTTTATATGGCCGGTGTTATTTTTTGGCACTAGAAGGAAAGGTGCCAAAACTTTGTTTTCCTAAAATCAAATGTATTTGTGGTAGAGAATTTCATATGGCCCATTGGCAAATAAAGAGAGTGATCTTGATTTGATTTTGTATTCGCAAGTATGGTGGCTTACTAAGAATCCACTGAAATTGCAGCTGTCTCTTAGCTGCCTGTACATGATCCTGAATAGGATGCCAAGTTTCTAAATATATGTAACTGCTGAAAGGAAAATGGAACTTAACCTAGGGCTCCATTACATGCATCCTAAGAGGTATTCCAGGAAAAAGAGGTAAGGAAACAAATCAGTTAAAATTCACGTTAACTTCATATTGCTGCTACTGTAATCTGAATTAATAACTTTTCTATGCACAAAAAAACGGTGTTACTTCACACTACCTCTGCATTTTCCTTTTTCTGGATCCCTTCATATGTTGCCCCTTCTTCAGGCTGAGGTATACGAGGAGCCTTACCATTAGCAATTAGATGTACAGCTTCCACCTACATGAAAAAGTAGCTTTAATGTTAGCTTGGTTCACCTTTTTTTCTTCAGTCATACTTCAGAATAACAGCATAAGACTTTCTGCCACAAGGTGAATTGGTTTCAATTTTTTTAAACCTAGTATTTCCAAACTCCAAGGGACCAGTGCTGCCCTGAACAAACATGTATGTTTCCTTGAGTCTCTTTGACAAAAGAAATAGCCTCCAGAATTTCATGGGAGTACCTAGTCACCAAACTCAGAGCAGCTGTCTGAATTTTTCAGAACAAAAATGTGCCTCAGTATGATTGCATTCAACTTTTTCCTTTTTCTCTCTCCAAAAAGTAATTTTTCTGCATTTAAATGAAGGGAGAAAAAAATCCCTAAGGAGCAACGCTGAGTATTTTTGTGCATTTTCTTTTATTCACTTAAAAAAATACAAAAAATTACAAGCATAGAAAACCCAAAGCAAATCCACCAGAACTCTGAGCCTCAAACACCATACTGCTGTTTTTTCTTAAAAATCTCACACCTAATTTTTTGCTGTTGCTGAGCCTTTAAAAGATTTTTTCTTGTATGGAAGGAGCCACATTCCAAACAAATTCAACTTCATGCCATCTGTGGAAAGAGAATGCTCTGCCTGCTGTCAGCAACAAATATTCTGAGGTCATATCCTCAGCTGTTGGGCAGCTCCACAGCTCCAGTGAAGTCTAGGATTTGGCTGAGTATCACAACCTCTGTCTTCCCAAATGCAAATATCTTGTCTGTTTTTCCTTTACTTTCAAGCCCTTTTCCTCTTAAAAAGCTGGTATTTAGTACAGTTAAACGTACCATAGCCTTTATTCCTTCTGGGAAGAGAAACCGGTTATACAGGTCATCCACAGTATCATTTTGGCCAACATCACATTCTCGCTGTAGAAGTATTGGTCCAGTGTCCAAACCATTATCAGCCCAAAAAATAGTAAATCCTGCTTTCTTATCTCCTTGAATTAAAGTCCTAGGCATAAAAAATACTTACAGTAAATACAGAAAAAATTAAAGTAGTTAGGAATATCAACTCGCATGTTACATTCATGTTTACATTCATTTTCTTCAGGAAGATAGAAAAAAAATCCTAACAATCTTTGCTGTATTTTCACTGCTCACTTCACATCCAGGAACCCACAGTTTTGACACTGTTCATGTATGGTTCCCACAAAGTGACATAGGAAATGCTGCAAGTGAACCCAGGCTGTCTCACATAGTTCACTGTGATAATTACCTTTAAAGTATTATTAATGGTAAGACACTCAGAGCAAAAGCTATGCAACAGTTATGACAGAATTTGAAAGATGGAAGCATCTAACAGCATATTATCTTAATAATTAATGATTGTTTACTGTAATTAGTTAAGCCTCATGGCTCATCTGTAGGTCAACAAGGAAAGTACATTTGTCACACAGCTGAAAAGGAGTTAAACTCAGAGTGGAAAATTATAAATATGCAACTGTTTAAGGAAAAGTTATTAACAAAATTAAGGCTTTTCAGCCAGATTCTGAGCTGCTGTGCATGAACATAGCAATGCTTACATTAGACCTGTGCTGATTTACCTCAGCTCAGAATCTGCTTCTGCATCCAAAGAGAGCTTCTGCCACCTAAAATTTTACAGCTCTCCCTTGGCACGTGTCTCAGAATGATGGAAAATCAGACTCAAGTGTGTTTAAGGGAGCAGCCAGAAATGGTGAGAAAAATATTTCCTGCATGTTTTCAGTCATTTGTATGCATGCAAACTTCAATGCTATTTTAAGTAATACATATCTCATGTAAGAATTCCCTCAGCAGCCCATGTTGTAACAGGATTGTCTGAGATCTGGCTTATACACAGGAAAATTCATTATTAATTATAAGCAGTGAAAGCTGCATTACTAAAATGAGTGAAGTACACAAAAGTACATATGGGATGAACAAGGGACAAATTCCAAAGACAACTGAGAAAGTTGGCAGGTATAACAGAAGTGAAAGCTTACAGAAGTTTGGCTAGCCCTTATCAGATCTTTCATATTTTTAGCTGCATTTCTTCTGTTTTTTATTACGTAAAAATTCCACGTGAGAATTTTTTTGTTTTTTATTTTCTGTTTTTTATTATGTAAAAATATTTTCTGGTTTTTATGATGTAAAAATTTCTAGCGAGAAATGGATGTCCTCAGCATGGAAAAGAAGGTTTTATAAGCAAATGTCTCTGATGCTGAATAGGTGACAAGGTAAGAACTACTGTGTGTCCCCTCCTCTGTCCACCAGCTCCCTCCACAAAGGGCTGCTGATAACAGAGTGGCAGCAGCTGGAAGAGACTGTAAAGGAAGTGAGTGAGGACCCCTCTGCACCCCAGAGCCCTTGTTTGTACCTAGTTATGTTTAACCATGCCTAATTCTCAAAGGTTTTCTTGGTTGGTGGGGATAAAGGGTCTGACCAGCAACAGGGCTGTAGCCACAATATGTGAAAGTAGTGATTAGAGCAAGTGATGAGAAGGTGAAACACAACAACAGTCAGACAAGGCCAAATCCTAATTTAGTTTAAAGGCCTCAGGACAATGGCCTTTACTTAAGAAGGGCAGGAGAAGAGAGATTCCTTTTGCAGAAGGAATATGCAAAATAGAGCAAGACACAGTGATACAACACTGTAATACATTCCATTTCTGCAAATCTTTGCACTTGCTGAAAGAACTTCTTGAAAGAGAGTTTGTGTCTACACCTTCCTGTTAAATACATCTTGATGAACTTCTCCTCCATAAAAGCATCCTTTTAGAGCTCTCTAGATACGAGGTTGCACAATTTAATAACAAACTGCATGGAGTAAAAGGACCTCATTTATTTGGAAAAATTCTACTACTTGATGTCTTTGCTGGCTGCTCCCTGACTTTTGATTAGAATGAGCAATCATTCCTTTTTCATCTTTCCATGTCTTCCATGGCTCAGCTAATGTATGTCCTTCCCAATGACCTCTTTTCCAGTCTGAAGACTCCATCACTTTTCTCCAGTCATGTGAAAACTGTCCTGTACCCTTGACCATCTTTCTTAGCCTTTTCTGAACTTAGCTAGTTCATGTTCCAACTGAGATGCAGACAGTATTTAAGACCACAGAATCACAGAATATTTTGAGTTGGAAGGGACCCACAAGGACCATCGAGTCCGACTCTTGAATGAATGGATCCTTACATGGTGAGTAACAATAATCCTTTTCTGAGTAACAACAATTAACACTGCTTATATATAGTCGTGGGGGTTTCCCCCTTGTGTGCATCGTGTAATGTTTCTTAACTTTGAATTTGACCTCTCATTTTCTTACTCTCACATTATCACATTTACTCATTTGCATAGAAAGTGTATTCCTTACTACAGATTTAACCGAGTCATTGATCTAAAGTTTCCTGGCTTTCTCTTTCAGCCTTTTTAAAACTGGTATTGCTTTTGCTATTTCCCAGTCACCTGCATCAAGGTAACCTTAAGAAAATGAAATGTTGCAGGTCATCTCAAATCTTCAACTTCTAATTTGCTGGAGTCCTGTGGTCCTGACAAAGAGTTTCTTACTCCTTCATCAGTTTACAAAAATGTCTTCTGCTCACAGTTCAGCTCAAAAGAATTGTTTTGACTTATTCCACACAAAGAAGGACTGTAGGATAGTAACATCTTGAGCTCCTCCATCCTGAATACCAATACAAATTTCCTACTGTGGTATTCTCTTTGATAAAATACCTTTGTTAAATCCCACATCTCTACCACTTACATGCCTCCCACCTTTAACATATTTAGAGGAATTGTTGGTATTACATTTTGTGCCTTAAAAAGCTGGTTCTTTTGGTATTTTCTGGACTGTGTCACTCTCACTTTCTGCTGAGTTTATGCTATTTTACTTTACACACTTGGACACAAGTGACACTTTTTGAAGTCTTTACCTCTCTAATAGTCTCCTCAACACCTCTGTTTAAGTATTTCAGTTTAGTACTTTTTCCAGGAAGGATTAAAATTAAACAAAACTAAGTATGCTTTTGCTTTGAATCCACAACACTGTGGATTCAGATAATCATCATGCTGCCTGTAAGATTCTTTTAAAATTGTTTCTCCATATTTAGATAATTTCTTACTGAATTTAGACACTGTGATAATGTCATTTCTGTTGTCACAAGAATGCCAGGTTTGAGTCTATTGAGTCCATTTTTGCAGTGTAGCTCTTTTAGGGTGATGATTTGAGCCTATCTTGTGAGATAAAGTTTTTTCTTGTGGGCTCTCTCTTCTCCCTTCCACTCTGTGAAATCTTAGGATCTGTATCAGACATTCCTGTGATAGTTATCGAGTGTTTGTGGGGATGAGTCACTAGAGCAGTGTTCTGCTTATGGAAACTCCAGATTGTTGATTCATGCATGTGAGTAAAATATATGAATGTACAGCTCACACCACTGATCCTCCCACAGTAACGGCTGAGCTCACATTGGAAATAATAATGAATCCCAGGTATGAAGTGCAGTTCATGTACCAAATAGTCAGCTGCTCCAGAGAAGTTCCTTCAGAGCGCTTGCAAGTCAAGAGAACTGCAACATTTACAAGAGTAACAGGTGCAGACCAGCACTCTAATATGACAAACACGTGGTTCTGATGCACAGAACTCACCAGTTGATTGCAGAAGCTCCTCGGTGGCGTGGTAGGATGGATGGATGGTAAATAATAGAGCCATGTTTTGGGCAGTCAATAACATCCATGGGGATAAACTGTGTACAGAATGGAAGGACATTTAACTCTGCTCCAACTGATTTGTAGGCTGCAACTACTTCCTGGATAGGCTTGCCTTTAGCTCTCCATTTGGGGAACTTAAAAACAGGAGTACCGTCCTTCTCCGCTGCCAGTGCTGAGGGACAAGAATAGTATTATTTTTTTTCATTTTGTGTTAAAAATTCAAGTCAGAGACATATGACATGACAACTGAAGTGAATCATCAATTATGTGACCACAGAGTGCTCTTCTGTATGCTGTTTAAAAACCTTTGTGCTTGGATATATTTTATTAATTCTGTCTTTGATTATCTTTCCTACATCTTATGTAAATCTCAACTTCAGTTCACTCTTATGACATGGCTAGTAAGTACCAATGAAGCAGAAAAGACAGGTACTCATACTTTACTTTCTCTTTTTGTCTGTGAAATTGGATCTTGAGCTTGACCAGAAGCATCTTTAGCCTGTTGATTAAATCTTAGGTAAATTCTTATTTAAATATTATGCCATGCAAGTTAGTGTGTACTGAAGTTACTTTAAGAAAACAAAGAGTGTAGCTGTCTGAGGGCACAGAAAACTTCAGGAAACACTTGAGACTTAAGCTTTTGAATCATCTGGAAGTAAAAAGAAGTGACGTTATCTAGTAATTTAATTTCATTTTTTTCCCCCAATCAGGAAAGATTGGACTAAATTAATCCTGTGGTTTTAGTTAAAAATAAATACATGATTGCAAGATTGGAAGATTTACTTTGTTGCCTTTGTTAGCATAACAACTGTACAAGAATAATTTATATAATGTAAACAAGTTATGCTATATTGTACATAAACTTTTTATATAATGTAATCCAACCAGACTTGGATAGTCAATTTTTTGTTTTCTAAGGTGATAGTTGCCTTCTCTAATTCTTCCAAAGTGTGATTAAATCTTTTAATGAGGTAGAGTTGAGAATTACATGCTAGTCTGTGAACACCACAGCACCAGTAAGCAAAACTTATGTTTGATTCTTCCCTCATGAGAGTTCTGTAAAAACATGTCAGGACCATACAAACAAAACCAAAAAAACAAAACCCTAAACAAAAACCAAAACAAAACAAAAACCACCAAAAAGGCCCCCAAGCAAATCAAGAGAGAATTGAAACAGCTCATGGAATGTAGTTTTGATTTCAGATTCTCCATAAAGATACATTCCATTCTGGCACTTTTATTTGCTAATCATATTAACTCGCTGTCTTTGAACTTGTGTCACTGAAACAAAAAACAAAGAAAAGTGACAATTCAGATGGCTCCAAATTAGCTTCTTTGCCATGCTGGGTTCTAAATAAAATGAGTACAAAACTGAATAAGCAAAACTTCTTTCTTTAGTAAGCCTAGAAAATCCTTATGCACCTCGACAATGGAAAAAGGGAGAGCAAAGCCTCCTCCAACCTTTTGAATGTGTTTTCCATAGTCCAGATGGAAGAGAAACAGCCTCTGCAGGTACACTGCCACACACAAGCTTGTTAAAAAGAGCAGAAAGCCCGGGATAAACAATCTTGGCTCAGTGCCTTGAGTGTCCCAGCCAGCACAAGGAAGCAGGTGACAGACATTTGCACTTGAATATAGGCTCAGCAGCTATTTGCTGTAAGATACAGATCTAGTTCAGAATGACTACTTCTAGGGTGCACATTCAAATAAGATATCCAAATTAATTTTGGTTTTCCAATACCTTAATATACAGCCCTGCATATTTAGAAACTACTTTAAAAGTTGCTTTTCTAAAGTACTGACAATGGACAAGGTTAAACTGGTTCTGGGACTGGGGTTTGCTAAAGGATAGGTCTTGTACTGGATTTAGTGGATCAAAGGCAATATATGCAAGTCATTCCCATATAGATATAAGCTTCTAATGAAAAGGAAAATTATGTACATCTGTAATTTTTACATTTGGATTCAGGTTACACTTACCCAAAGGATCAGCTTGTCCATTCTTGTCAGGCACGGTGAATACACCCACAACCTTATGTCCCTCTTTTCTCAGCTTGTTATAAACCTCTTGTCCAAAAATACTTTGACCTATAAGGGCTAGCTTTAGCTTATGTTGATAAGCCTGGTGAAAAGAATTATAACAAAACATGTTGTAGAATGCAAAGAAAATATGTTGTTGCTTACATTTCTGTCTCACTCTTTGTCAATTTTCAGTTTGATTTAAAATGGAATAGTTTTTCTAACCTAATCACCTTTGAAGAAACAATAATCAAATATTTGAGATTAATGACAGGTAACATACAATTCAGAGAGGGCATACCTCACATGAAAGTATCATCTGATACTGTTACTGGTGTTTATATGGCTTTTTTAGAATATTCATTAGACAGATCAGCCACTGCTTCTTATGAGAGGCTCCATGATCTTATCCATAGTCAGAAATGAAAATACATTTTTGAAACATATATAAAACACTTTTTGTAGGCATAATTTATGTGGCTGGAACATGCCCTCTAAATCCCTGTAATTAAGCAGAGGTATATTATTTGTGGTTAACATGTATAGGCTAAAGAAGACAAACTTGCACTGTTCCTGCCAAGTTAAAGGTAATGATCATCCATTTGATATGCCTACAAGCAAAAAAAAGGTGCTAAAGGTGAGGTTCCCTTGCTGGACTTCTACTGCCTGCTGCATTTGGATCCCAGTACACTGGACTGGGATTTAAGCTTCTTCAGACAGAGCAAGTAACCACCTCAACTTTTTTTTTTAATTTATTATAGTTAAATTTATGATAATTTATGAAATTTATGATAGAATCACAACACTACAATTATATCAGAATATCAAGATATTCCTATGTTTTTCAAGTAATCGTTTCCTGAAAAAACTACTTTTTTCCTTCTGAGTTCTTTTAGATTTATGTGGCAGTTGTGCTCCTCTCCCACCCTACCTCCAGTCCCTCACCTCCAACACCTCCTTTATCCCAGAACTGGTACTGCTGTAGCTGCAAGAACTGCATTAGGGTACTGAAATGAGCAGGCACCAACATGAAAAATGCGGCTTATTTATAACTGGATCTCTCCACTGGTCTAATTTATAGCACAGCCATGAGTCCTAACATAGGGCCAGCAGGGGAGCAGGACTGAGCATGGAAACATGGCAGAAGGGTGGAACTGTCTCTATATGCACTGCATTTTTAGTCAGCTTTTGGAAAAAAAGCTGGAAACCTTTGACAAAGAAATGGACTATGACACCTGGTTAAAAAGGAAAGGTCCATACAGAATAAACAGAAAACTAACCTTCCTCAAAGCTGAATCTGGCACAAACTGTTCCTAGACAGATCCCTCCTCTTAGGAGGCCTGATAGAAAGGTAGGAAATAAATCCACACACTCCCCACCTTTGTTCTTAACTTCATTTTTCACTACTGGACTTTGCCTTCTTTTTTTCCTTATGACCCATTAGAGAAATCAAAGTGCTTTATGAATGTCTTGACCACTGATGTTTGTTTTCCTTGTAAGTTGGCACCTGTATGTTTATCTCCTCCCTCCTCTTCCTTTTCTTAGGGTACTGGGACATGAGTATACTTTGACTGAGTGGGTTATTGATTGGATAACAAATGGTCTGCACTGCCCATCAGATCATATGACAAAGAGAAATGTCCTGAAAAACAGGTTATTTAAAACCACAATTCACTGAAATTCATTTCACAGCTGACATACCATGGATGTATTTTACTGGTTTCAGGTTACATTTTTGTTGTGCAGCTGGCTTTAGAAAAGGGAGTTATAAATTGGTAGGTTCCATTACAGGAATATTGAAGTGTGGGTTTTTTTATTATAAAACATTAGGAAATAATTATTTGTACTGGAAACAATATTTTTGCTGAGAATGAAACTGCATAGTAAAGTGCCACTGCAGCAAAAACAAGCAGTAAGATGCAAAGATGGACGTAACTCAGGCCCTTGCAAAATCAGACTGTTAGAACTGGCTGGCAAAAAATGTCTGTGACACTGCTGATAATAATATTACTAACCAACACTGCATTGCTGGCAGCTATACCTCAAATAGTCCACTATTTCATTCTTAACAAAGACAAGACCTTGTTCTGAATTACAACTTATCCTTGCAATCCTTATCCAGCAAGGCCAAACTGATGCAGGTGGTGCTCATTATCACTGTTTTATGACGGATATCTTTGCAGCAGAAATGTTGCTGCACTACAGAAAACAATTATTAGATTTTCCCAAGTATTTTAACTATAGCCAGGCAAATTGGAGAAAGATTAACCTGCTGGATTACTGACCATGTTTAGCATGGTATGGAATCCTCTGATTTCTGTACTGTGCTAACTAGTGCCCAACTAGTATATTGAATAAATGCTAAAAATAGTCCAGATGAGAATTACTTATTCTACTTCTGCCCTTTTGTTAACATTTCTTAGTAAGAACAGGACTGGAAGAGATCTTCTTAGCTAATGAATCTTCTCCTCTGCCATCACAAAAAATCATGTCATATAATTGCTTCTGTAAATCTACCCAAACTCCTTTTCAAAGCACTGTTAAAGTGTTCACTTCTGTACTCTGCTGCTTTTCTGATACTTGGACAATCTTCTTGTAATTTTAAATCCAAATTTATCACCACTTAAGGAGTTACTTTTTCACAAAGAGTTTATTCATGAAGTGTTAATAACATATGCACCCTCTATTCCTACACTTTCAGTTCATGTTGCCCTGTGAATAAATCTGATTCTCATATTACATGGAAGGGCATAGCAGTTCCGGTACCAAATCATGAGTTACTGCAAATCAACATATTTTCAGTAAAGCCACGCATTTAATTTGTGCTAGTTGTGGAACTGAATCAACAAATGGTGAGAAGCAAAGAGAGAATGTAGTCCCCAAATTAATAACAAATAAAAAAACTCCACCAAATCCAAACTGAAACTGGCAAGACTGAGAAGACTGCAGTGTGGAAAATTCTGTAGTGCACAAAAACATTACTCTGGCAGTAAATCAGCTTTGCTGCCTCACACTTCCAGAAGATAGCTCAAATTGACTGGTTTCAATTGCAAGATGGTTCTGGTAACTGTGACCAGTGATTCTTGAGTTCTCTCTCCACTGAATGGTACCCACAAGTCAGCCACGAACAGGATTTCTACTGAGTTTTAAAAAAAAAGTTATCTGTGTGGATAACTGGGTGTGGAAAAAATATCTGTATGGAAGGGCTTGCATGCTCAGACCACAAGTTCAGTCCTTTGTTTTTTGTTTTATTTGAAAAATTACACTGGAACAAGTGCATGTTATAGCCATTCATATCTTCTCTTGGAAACTCTCCTTAAGCATTTTTATCTAAAATGGGTCAGACCTGTGGAAGTGGGAAAATTTTGTAGAATTTAATGTGGACATAGCACTCAATTAAAACGGAAAGTTCTATAAGATGACACAGAGAAGAAAAAGAGTTTGGTGTTTTCTGTCTTACAGAAATGGCACATTTTGGCTAGAGTGCCATTGCTAGCACTCATCATGAAACTTTAGAAATTCTGTTAAAGAACACCAAAACAATCTTGGTTTTGAATAATGTGCTAGACAGATACTCCATCATTATCACTAACATACACAGAGATTAAACTTTTTATTGTTTTTGACAGTGATGTTAAGAGATTATAGCAGACTCCTTTTGCAGCTGGCTGGCTGACCATGAACGTGTAGTGTCCATGAACCATGCCTGTGAAGGTTAATGGTCATGTAGCATCAGAGTGGATCTTTTGCTGCACTTTTGTAAGATTACTCAATTCCTATTTATAGTAAACAATGCAGTTCAGGTGAACTGGGGAGATCTGACCCTTCTTTTATGACTAATCATAGAATAATGTAGTTATTATGACAGTGCTGCCAAATACAAGATTTTAGGAAATCAGTTTTCACTCTACTGTAATTCTGTGGTTTTCACTGTCTGAACCTTTAATTTCTTCTTTAACTTTATATTTTTTTATAGCATAACACAGATTAACAGTGATTATGTTTCCTTGACTCAAGTGCTCATGATTTGAATGAAGACAGTAAGATAAAGGTAGAAGCATAAAATCCAAGAAGTGTTTGTACAAGCAGTCTTATCTTAAATGCTCAACATGTCTCAAAGTTCACATGTGTTTGACCACCTCAATACAAAAGCACAGATTTAAGTTTAACTTCTGTGTTTAAAAATTCTGTCCATATGATCTCTTGATACCATACTGGAATATATTTTAAAATAGCTCATTAAAAGTTATACAATATTTTAATGTTTGATTCCATTCTGATTCTCTTTTCCTTCCAAAACACTTAAACAGAAATAAAACTAACAAATAGAATTAAGTACTGCATAGATGACAGCCTGACAAATACTGGTAACTATCCTGTCAAGTTCCACTTTCTAGAAATGGGAGATAAATCCAATATCTTCATTTTCTTCTCTAAGAAGAGTCTAAACTTACAAAATCTCTTCAGAGGAGAATTTTTTTTAAATAAAAATAATTTTCTGTTACTACCTCTTTGGTATGTGGACCTAAACTTCAATTGGTTATTACTTCTAAATAAATTTCCTGAAAATTAAGATTTAGTAACCGCTACTCTGGGTAGAAACCTTTTAATCAAAAAGATTAAAATATTTTACTTAGTTTGCAGAAGAATTTAGTAAAGCTATAAAAATTTGAATGTTACATCTTTTAAAAATTATTACAGAGAGATGCTTCTTTTGAAAAGCAGTACTGCAACTTTATTTCTACTGAGATCCCCGTACATGTGCTGAATTCCAGCGCCTGCAAATAGAAGCCTATAGTAGAGCCCCGCCCCCATCTACATACACATCCAGAGCAATGTGTTCCCACCGTTCATTCATTCTCTTTTTTTTTGGCACTGCTGGTTGCATTTCCAAAAGGCTTGTGTTAAATCTCCTTATTCTAATGCCTTCCATGCAGATACCTTTGGAGGATTGCTGTCCTCAAAGAAAACTGAGCAGCCAAACACGAAACAATGAACAATCTCTAGGGAAGAAAAAAATCCCCCGAGCCTCATTCAACATAGCCAGACGTACACATCTGGACAATTTGGACTGGACATGGCTTTCAGGGAGAGGTTCCTTGCAGGAGTCCTGCAGTTTATATATGTAACCAGACACAAAGAAAATGGCTTGAAACAGACGCTCAGAGCTGTAAAAGACTAAACCATGAGGTGCAGAGGAATTTAGGCCATCAACTTCAACCCTGAGCAGCCCACCATGCCAGAGCAATGAACCGGCTATGAGAAGGTCACAAACGAATCAGGCTAGAGCCGCGGGCTTCACTGTGGCGCTGGGAACGAGCATGGTCCCTTCTAACTGAGAAGACAGCCTTCAGCTTCTCGCAGGCAAATCCAGCCCGAGGGAGGCAGAGAACGGCTGCATCACATTGTTCTTGGCACATGATTACGGGGCACTATCACAGCATCGCTGGTGCCTGTTCCGCGCAGCTTCCAGGCACATCCCTGCAAGATGCAGCGCCCAGATGATGGCTGCGATCAGGCTCGCCGAAAAGGGCAAGATGCAGCCTTTGCGCTCACACCGAGCCCTTTCCCGACTCTGCCGTGCCGCAACGCGCTTTGCTAAATCCTCGGCAGAGACAACAGGCATCACATCCTGGAAAATACCCGCTCCCGCCACCCCCCTCCTTGCGGTTGCCCCCCGACCGGTTCGTTCGCGGGCTCGGCA
>NW_005054598.1:3428-13306 GCF_000277835.1 Geospiza fortis | reverse complement strand
GCCGCAGGGCACCAGGGCAGGGCCCGGCGAGGTGGCGTGACAGGCGCCCGGCCCACGAGCACGGGAGTCACAGAATCACAAACTCGTTAGGTTTGGAAAGGTTCTCTGGAGATCATCCAGTCCAGCCCCCCTGCCAAAGCAGGGTCACCTAGAGCAGGTCACACAGGAACGCGTCCAGGTGAGTTTTGAATGTCTCCATGGAGAGAGACTCCCTGGACAGGCTGTTCGAGTGCTCTGCCACCCTCAATGTACAGTTCTTCCTCATGTTGAGGTGAAACTTCTCGTGTTTTAGTTTATGGCCATTGCTCCTCGTTGCTGGGCACCACTGAAAAGAGTCCGGCACCACGCTGTAAGCACTCGTCTTTGAGGTATTTGTAGGCGTTAATGAGATCTCCTCTCAGCCTTTTCTAGACTGAAACAGACCCAGCTCCCACAGCTCTTGCTCCAGACCCCTCATCATCTTTGTGGCTCTCCACTGCACCCTCTCCAGTCACTCCTTGTCTTTTGTGTAGTCACGACTACCAATACCATCCAGGTGACATTTTGCAGCTTGAGATGTGTGCAGTGTCCCCAGCAGTGCTCCAACCATTTATAGCTTGAGGGGACAGAGCTCCTCAGCTTCACCTTTGCCCTCTCTACTGAGGCTGTTGGCAAGACATTCCCTTGACTCTGCTGTGGCAGTAAAAGATCATGTGGATTATTAGCATTAATTTTTAGTTTATTTCGTGCTAGTAATGGGGTTAAAAACATTAATGCCTTACTGGAAATCCGTATCACCTCCTTTGCCAAATATTATTAAAGTAGCTCACTCTACTTAGCTATTTCTTAAAAATCTTGTTCTTGAGTTCTATTACTAAAAGTGTTTCAATTTCAATATTATTTGGAAGCTGCAACAAAATCTTCTTGTGAGAGGTATGGAGAAGGTCTTAAAAACACAAATTCAAGGTGCTAAAAAGGCCAGAAAGGAAGTAAGTGAAAATGACCCCAAAAAGGACAGGAATAGCAAAAGCAAGAGTAGATAGCATGACAGCAATAATTTGCATCATTGCAAATTAGGTCAGGTTTAAACCCCAGCAACACAAAGAACATGGTTGTGTAATAAACTGAAATACATGATGTTCCTGTCAGGAGAACAAGGAAGACAAAAATGGAAAAATATTTCTTATTGCCAAGTTGTGAACTATGTCAGAGAGGTCAGAGGCAACGATTAAGCAAAAGTTATGACCAGCAGTCACCTTGCTACAGTTAAAAATAGAGTAGACACACAAATATCCACATCTCAGTGAGATATCATATCTCTTTTTTATGCTTTCCTGCAAAAGAACCACAGCAGTGATCAGCAGGGTTTTACTCCCAGGCCCCCAATGTCTTCCTCAGGGTATTTCAAATGCTGAGAAGTACCTTAAGGACAAGAACTGCTGAAGTCCTGCTGTTCCATCCCTGTTCAGGGGGCATAGGAAGAAGAGGTGCTGCAAGAGGTAGATTGTGCCAGTCCCCAAGGAAGTTGGGTTGGCACAACACAATCCCCCCACAGAGTAAAGTTACACAAGGGCTTGCATTATGACTCTCATACCATTATTCATTCCCTGATTTAGTCCTGTGTAGCACAATTATATCCTGTCCTTTATTCAAGGGTCTTGGTGGTCCCATAAGTGTAGGTGGCACTGAGTGGAATAAACAGAAATTAAAACCAAAACTTTTAAATTATTATAAACCACTGCACTTCTGTTTTGCAAAGAAAGTTCCACAAAGAAAAATCACTAGTTAGTTCCTATAATTTCTTTTCTGTTGGGTGAAAAAGCTACAGGAGTACTTATCTGCTTCAGTGAAAATTCTTCTTATGATGGTATCATGTGGAGTGTGTGGTGATTTATTAGATCATGGAATAATCAGCCAAGGGAGTTAGTGACTTTCTTTGCTCTGAAGTATTAAAAGCTAAACAAGTAAAATTCATCAAAAAGTTCTATTAACAAAGTGGGACAATATGTTTATAGAAGTTCCTTCTCCAGTATCTGTGGTACTGTGGGTTTAAAAAGAATGGTGTACAATAATTCCAGATTTCATTAAGAAAGCTAAAAGATTTTGCTTTGCAGTTTATTCTTAAAATATTGTTATTGCCTACTTTCATGGGTATGCAGCTTCATATCTTCCAATGATCTCACAGAAAATCTAAAATATTTCATTGCTACATTTCTTTAAAATATTCCTTCTTTAAATTGTACAATAAAACAATTAAACCGCATAATTTTGTTGGACTAAAATGCATCATTTAACTACCGCAGGAGCTGTTGTTCTGAAATGCCTGTTGTTAATATCTTGTTTTCCTTTTTGAATTGGCAGTTTCTTTCAGAAAGATTAACTGCCCAGTCTGATAGGTCGTGTAGCAATACAAGGATTTTACAAGTTCATGTGCAGCTCAGCTTGCAGTTGAGCAAACCCACAAACATGTATTGACAGTCCTCACTAAAGGAATTATAACACTACCTCTGACAGTAGGACCAATGAATGTGTGGGTAGTATTCCCATGACTTGATGGAAGCTGCACAAATTCCATACAATAAATAGGATGCAATCAACTCTTAGTATAACAGCTGGCATCAATATGGTCCAATAATGCAAAGTTTGGAACTGGATTAAAGCATTGCTGAAGTTCATGGAACTTCAAATCTTGGTTCATGATCCAAAATCCTCTCCAACTTGAACAGTACACTTGGCATTTAACCACTGACACACAAGCTTATGGCAAGATGCCTGGTTTTCCTGGGCAAGCAATTTGTAATAACCTGTGGCTCTATTCCCTGTACACACACAACATAGACAGTTCAACAATGCAAGTGTAAAGCACCAACGTTTATTTAGTTGGCACACCTTCATCTCCAAACACAATTCTTAACCTAGTGAGAAAATAAGAGACCTCCATTTACTTCACAGACTACTAAAATGTTAGGTAATGAAAGGGAAAAATCACAAGAGGAGGTGTCTGTTGTCACCATATAAGAAGAGCTATATAAATAAAAACTGGGAAGGAAGAGGTGGGATTTATTTTAGATTTAATAACAATACTAGAGGGGCAGGGGGCAGGGACATGAATGGCCATGAAGGTGTGCTAAAACACAGACAAAGATGGTATCTTCATACCATCAGCTTCACATTATCATCAGAGTTATGAATTCATACAAATGGGTTTTAATAACCACTTAACAAATTGCCTATGTAGAATTTCAAGTGCAAATACTTACAATCAAGATTTTTGGTATCCAGAAAATTATTAGGCTGACCTCTTTGAGATAGGTCTAGTATGACCTAGTAAATCCAACATTAGTGTTAAATATCGTAACACAGTGCATTCCTCTGGGCTTTATGTTATTGAAAAAGTGACACAAAGCATTACCCATTAATTTTTGTACCCCAGTCAGAGAAGTACCTGGCAAATTATTAATTTCTTGTTCGTTTGGGGAAAAATATCCTAGCACCAGTGCTTACTTTGTTTGGAGCACATTTTATACATTAAGCTTCATTTTCTGATTTTTTTCCCCTTTCCGTTCTGATCCCTTTTCATAAAGCCAAAGTTTAGATTTGGGAAAAAACCTGCAATTACCTATAGTAAGCTTTTCAGCGTGGGATTTTTCCTTTGTGTCACCAAATTTTAAGGAGATGGATGTCAGCAAATGGCAAAAACTGATAGGGGGGTATGTTCACCAAAGCTATTCAGGAGTTAAACGTGCTTGTACAATAGCAAAAATGTGCAAAATGTGTTTGCATGCGCAGAAATGTACAGAACAAATATAAGACCTAAAGTAGCTGAATATTTTAAGTCCTTGTTGATTTCTGTGAAGCAGAATCTACTCAGTGTCTTTGAAGACATCATCAAGACTTGGCAAGATCATTAGGAAAGACTGTTCTGCACAGCGTGCACATACTGAAGTGCTTGAGAAACTGCTTGGAATCTTCCAGGATTTGCTTTCTTTTGAAAATCATGCCCTGGGACTCAGTAATCAACTAAATTGCTCTGCATAGGCTTTTTGTTGTTGCAAATCAGCCCTGATGGGGCATTTCATGATGATTAGTCATAGTTCAGACTCAAATTCCTCAGGAGTACTTTAGAGTTTACCCAGTTTTAAAGACTGAGTAATTAAAAAAAATAAGGCTTTGTATGGTTGTTAATTGTTAATTAATCGCTAAGTATGTTAATGGCATGACAAGTTTCAACTAAAATTTTACACAATAAAAACATTTCATGTTTTTCCACTTGCTGAAGCAAAATTTTATGGGAAAGTTACTTTGTCTGTTATCTTTGCAACATTTATATTTAAAACTTTCATTATTTTTTTCCCCAGAGGGTCTTAATTAGACATTAACCATTTAAAACCTTACCCTTGACATTTGATTTTTCCAGACTAACCAAAAGGAGGAATATATTTCATGAGAAAAGGAGATTATTTCATCAATGTAACAAGTAGCAAGAACTATCATGTGCAGCCTTATGGATAAATGGAAGTCTCTCAGATTGCATACGATAGATTAGGAACTACATCTGCAAAAGTTGTTGCTATCTTAGTGGAGTGGAGCTGCAGAGAGCAGATCTCAGATAGTAAATCCTTTCTGGGAATTCTGCCACAAAAACTTCGAGCAAGATCTTTTTTTTATTTAAAATGTTCAGAGCTAAGCATCAAATATCCCACAGACAAGGAACACAGAGAATAGTTGGGTTTTTGCAGATACAGCAAGTCAAATTCTTTCTCCTGTAAGTAATTACAATTCTAGTAATTACTGACTGCCAGTAATCTTGGTGGAGCTTTGCCTGTATGCAGAAGAAGCAATATCTGATCTGGGTGCTTTTCTGCCCCCCCACCCTTTTTTTTGGAAAATGGTTTCTGTTTGGATGGTTAAAATATCTGATGGATGGTTTCAAATATCAGAAAAATGCTGTTTAAAATACCAGGCAACTGAATTGTCCATTGTAGTATGATATTTCCAATTGGGATTATTTCAAGGAAAAAGGGTTTTTAATACCTCATGGAACCAGGCTCCTGTTGATTTATGAATCCATAGAAACCTAACCACTTCATAAATGAAACGGTCATAGTATAATATTAATTCTACTATATTTTGGACTTTATTCTCTCATCTACTTTTTCTACTACTCAAGTGTAACAAGTAATTTCAGCTGGAACATTTTACTCAGTTCCTGTGAAAGTTCATTATGAAATTTAATTTCATGACCAATTTGGCCTGACCAAAAGAAATTATTGTTTTATCGATTATGTCTGCTTTCAGCAATGGTCAGCTTAGAAGCCACAGTCTATCAAACGAAGTCTAAAGAATTTTCTTACTACTCTATTTCCTGAAGATTCTAACAGATATTTGAGCAATCTTAGCAATTCCTATGAGTTTGTACCACATAAAAGCTTCCTGGTACAATGGAAGCTGTGTCACCCAACTTGCAGAAATTCTGTTTCTAAAATGTCAGTAGTTTCACATGAGTGAACAGCATAAAGCCTTTCACTGATAAGACAGCCCAGCAAACTTATCAATCAAATCCAAGCCAGTCTCACTGCCAGTGAGCTTCAAGACAAAGTCTAAATCAGATTTGCAGAGAAAACAGAAATTCTATCAGAATCTCCAAATGACCTAAATAATTTCAGTGTGAGCAACAAAATACTGCCACCTAGGGAGACAAAGGAAAAGACAATTATCAGTCATTTAAATAAACCAACCATGAATGGCAGCATAAATTTAACTGGTGTACTTAATTGAGTATAATTGTGAAATTTTTTTTCAGTTAAGGAGCCTCCTGCTCCATTAAAAAAAACCAACATTCTATTTCAATGTATTTTCTTTTGAAATAATTTTCTTTTTCCACTCCTTTAAAATAAGGGCTACATCACTTATGCTGTGGGGATCACAGTGTGCCCTTTGGTGTGGCCACTGCACAGGCCACTCAGCTGGATTACCTTGCATCCAGTTTTGACGATCTCACAACCTTGCAATAAGCAATCCTGCAATATTTACTTTACACATTCAGTTTAGATGTGGGAAGTGAGGGCCCTACCAAGTGCCAGTTCTGCAGGTTCCTCCCTTGTACCATCCTGCAGAATTGAAGGACACCTTTTTCTGGGACAGAGAGCAAAAGGCCTGATAACTACCTTTTAAGAAGACTGAAAGCCTCTGTTCATGTGCAGTCTTACACAGCTGAAAGAAACAGTGTTTGTTTCAAAGAAGGTTTGTGAAGAAAACAATTTTTTTATTTCATTTTTCAGAATTGGAAGACATATGTTGACTTTGAATAAATGTACAGCAGCTATACCGACTTCAATTAAAGCTGCATGGACAGAGCAAGATCCTTAAAATCTAGCAGAAGTTGTGTCTTCATTTTGTGTGATACTCATCATCTCCTTAGAGGCACTTGTGTTCACTGCCAGCTGTCAATGTCCTGCACAATTAAACTTCTGGTTCCATTAAAACCCAGTGTGAACAGTTTGTGTAAGAGCCAAAGAGTGGAGGAGATGTATTGACATATTACATCATGATTATTTGACAACATGCTCCAAATCAGAGTTCTGTCCAGCAAAGAAGAGCCCAACAAAACAAACAACTTATTCCAAACGGTCTTTATTTCATTTCACACAAAGCTGAATTTGATTTCTTCTTTCCCAGGGTGGCCTCTTAGAATGCACTTTAGGTAAGAAAAATTCATCAATAACTGCGATAATTCAACCAACCACATCTTTTGTTGCGGCGCGTGTGTTGCAAGTTCACGAGTTCCAGTTTTATGTTAAATGTTAAATGTTTTTGCACAGTTCAAGCTTATTTCACAGTTCAAGTTTATTTCATATTAAGTTCAACGTACTTAAAATGGCGCTTGCCCCGGGCTCCCTCCCCCACTTTTTCCTAAACTGCCACTGTCAATCCTTTAGTTTCCTAGCAACTCCCGCCTTTTTGTTACAAGTTTTATGTCATTCCTTAAACCCCGCCTTGGTTTCTATAGTTACCCCCGACCCCCCCTCCTATGTTGTCATGCCAACCCCCCTGCCCATCACCCTCTGCCCACTCCCCTAGCCCCAGAATCTTCCATCTAGGGCCGAGGGTGATTGGGCAATCCCTTAAGTCCCCACCCATGCTCTACCCTAATTGGTTGTTATGTTCTGTCAGTTATGTTGTATTGTTCTGTTATTGGTCTGGGGGCAGGTTTATTCCTCCCCCCTGGCCCCTCTTTATAAGTTGTTACTGTCCCTGCCCGCAGTGGCAGATCTCTGCAGCTTCCCTCGGTGTTCGTGCCCTTCTTGTCTCCTCTCAGTAAACCTCCCTACTGCTGGAATCTGTCTCGCCTCTCGACCATCATTCTGCGACCCTGCTCGTTGGAGCTAGAATCCTGCCATCTTCGGACCAGGTCGAGGCATTCTCCCCCTCTCGCTGGGGAGGGCTCGGCCTAGGCAACCGCAAGCTCGGCATTTGCCAGAAAGCGACGCGACTGCCCAAAGAAGCTGCTGGCGTGCCTGTGGAGCTAGCGGGGCATTTCTAAGCACACCAACGCTTCGTGGCGCCTAACGTGAGGCCCGTCCCCCATCCTTATCGGATTAGGACCCCACGGTCCGAAGAATTCTTCTTTTCTTCATTGGGCGCTCTAGCACCTCCTGTTGAAGCAGGCTCCTGGTCACTGGGAGCTGCGCTCCAGGAGGACCAGACCGGGAACCCCTTCTGCACCCGGAGCCGGTCTGAGGGTCGTGGCCACAACACCCTTCCCCTCCTCGCTTTGGGTTTGGTAAGCCAATTTTTCCTTCCCCCTGTCTATCTGAGCCCTTTTCTGCCCCTTGGGGCGGGGCTCTTTTAATTCTCCTTCTATTCTCCTCACTATCCATCTGTGGCTTACCCCCCCGTCTTTTTATCCTGGTTTCCCTAAGCGCACGCTGCTGTTTGTCAGGGGCCCAAAGCGAGGAACCCTCCCTTTTCTATCTCTCTTAACCCCCCCTGTTCTTTTGAGCTCGCAGTGTGTTGTCTGTTTGTGTGAGCCGGTCTCTGCCTTTAGGGACCGGTCTCTTTTTAACCTCTTGGCTGTTGTCTCTAGCTTTTGATTGTCCTCTACCTCTTACCTGTCCTTCCATTGGGTGTTGTGGCAGCTGGGCTGAATTTTTTTTACAAAAAATGGGTGCTCGTTTGTCCTCAGCCCAGCGGGAGGTGATGTTTAATGTTTCTGTTATTTTGGTTGGTGCTGATGTTAAAGTTTGTGAAAAAGAGTTGAAGAAATTGACCCGGTGGGTCTTCTCCCAGTTCCCCAATGTGACCCCCGACCAGTTTAAAGACCTCTCGTTTTAGGAGGAAGTCTACCATAAATTAGCAAATTTGGCCTGGTCGGGGGAGATTTCTATAACAAAAAAATTGAAATTGGACAAGCACCTTGATTGGGTGACTCAGGTCCTTTGGGTCCTGAGGCAGAAACGAAAAAGAGAACTGGAAGAACACTCCCGGGTCCCTATGAAGAATCCAAGTTGTGTAGCCCCTCGTTCTAACCCTAGTCTTTCCAAACCCTGTATTCCTATCCCTCATTCCTCTCCCTCTCCCCCGATGAGACCCGGGATCCTGAGGAGGGCAGCCCCCGACCACAGCGGGCAGGAGCTTTTCCATCGCCCTAGCCCCCCTCAGGACGACCGATCCCCCTGTGGTCTGTGTCCAACGGCCGGGACGCAGGCCGACTGTCCCTTACCCTCCCCGATCCTTAACCCCACTTTGCAAGTTGTAAAATCCCCTCGGTTTAACTCGAAAGTTCGCTTCAAGGTCCCTGCCCAAGATGGCTCCTGTGGAGCCCAAGATGGAGGGGACCACAAGGCCCAGTGGCGGGAAAATCCCCTTTTTCCTCCCCAGAATCCTCTGCTTTTCCCACCACCCAACCCGTTCCTCCCCAGTCCCCGCCTGGCTCCGCCCAACCCCTTTCTCAACCCACCCCCTGTTCCAGCCATGCCCTGCACTCCTCCCCTTGTTCCACCTCCCTTCCAGGCTTCTCCCGAGTGTCTGCCCCCTCCTAAAACCCCACCCCGCAGCCCAAGCCCCTCCTCCAGGGCAGGGATGTCACCACCCCCCGACCACGCCCACAGCACCAGTTCCCACGACAGCTCTGGCCCTGCCCTCTCTGGCCCAGTTTTCCCCGCCCCTCTTCCGGTTTCCCACAAGCCGCCATCTTTTTCCCACGGAGTGGGAGCTGGAGGTGGGGGCATGGGAACTGGGGCCTGGCCCCCAGCCAACAACATCGTGGCAGCCCCGGGGACCTACCATCGGGTCCGGGGTGGGGGCCAAGAAGTGCGGTGGGCTCCTGTTCCCCGAGCCACCATCAAAGAGCTGTGCAAGGCTCAGAAGGAGTTCGGGAGCAGCAGTGAGTTTTTCAAGGGCCTCCTCAGGGCCACCCTGAATGAGCAGGAACTGGCGCCTGTTGCCATCAAACAGATCTTCCAGAGCCTGTTAACATCGGTGCAGTACTCCCGTTGGGAGTTCAATTGGAAGAGGGGGATGGAAGAACTGCTTCCCCGGCTCTGGGAAGATCCAAATGTGGGGGAGGATGGCGACGGGCACCAGCTAACAATAGAACATCTATGCAGGTTAGGAGATTGAGAGAAGGGGCAGAAATGCGTGGAGTCGATCCCCACGGAGGCACTGGAGCGGAGCGCCTTGGAGGCGGAAAAGGCCTTTTTTAAAATCATTGCTGGGGTGCCGCCGGTCCCCTTGTCCCATCTCTTTCAGGGGCCCGCGGAACCATTCGATGAGTTCGTCGACCGGCTGCAGGCGGCGGCCGACTTTGAAGGAGCCAAGGGCAAGGCGTGGGCGACGCTGGTCAAGACCATAGCGGCGTCGAATGCAAACGCAGCGTGCAAGGCTGCAATCCTTCGCCT
>NW_005054598.1:0-3356 GCF_000277835.1 Geospiza fortis | reverse complement strand
AGGACGACACCCCTCCCGCCGCCGCCGCAGCCAACAACCAGCCATTTGGGCCTCCGCGGGCCGGATCGAGCACCCCAACACCGCCACTCCGCCAACCCTCCACCTGCCACCTCTGTGGGGACCCTGGACACTGGATGCCCGACTGCCCCCTTAGAAGGGAGTTTCACAAATTTCGACAGCAATGGCGACTGGAGCATCCAGGGGAGGGAGGGACCACAAAAAAACTGAAAACTGAGTGCAGAGCCCCCCTGTGTGGGGACAAAATTAAGGGTGGGCTGACAACATCTAAGCGCAGGGGGAGAGAGGAAGGCCCGCCGCCAGCCGACCCCACTCCATCGAGGGTCTCAACACCACTTCCACCTGAGAGTGGAAATGCTACCGGACTTGACAAAACTTCACCAAACGTGACTTTTCTAACAGACGTGTCTTGCCTCAGTCATCTTCCTCCGAGTCTTTCACCTGAGCCTTTGCTCCACACTGATTCAGCTGTCTCTCCTTTTAGGTTGCGGACCATGCACACAAGTCATCTTCGGGATTCGAGCGTCTGCGCACTTTCAGTGTGCCCTGAGGACTCAGGTAACTGGGACAAATTGGGCCACCAGTTTGTTGTTGTGGGAGACACAAAAGTTACACCGTCTGACATTCAAGTCTATCCAGACTTGGTGTCTGCAGACCAAACACGCTTCTCATTGTTTGTAGCATGTGTCCGCCCCCCATTGTTCCTCCCAAAAGGCACCATCATCGCCCAGGCCATCCCGGTTCAGATTCCAGCAGCTTCATCTGTGGCCTGACTGCAGGGGCTGGGCAAGCTGAAACCTCGTCTGGCTTGCCAAGTGGCCCAGAGGAGGGACCAAATCACTAACCAGGGGATGCTGGACACAGGAGCCGACGTGACGGTCCTTCCCTCTCAGGAGTGGCCGTTGCACTGGGAGTTGCAAGACGTGGCTGGACACATTCAGGGTGTTGGTGAGTTCCAATTAGCTAAACAAAGTAAAAGCATCGTGGAAATTACGGGACCGGACGGACAATTGGCTCGAATGCGTCCATTCGTTTTGAATTACACTGAGCCCCTGTGGGGAAGGGACACCCTGGCCCAGTGGGGAGCCAAAATTGACCTTCCGGCTCCCCAGGTTTTTTGGGCAGCGGTCGCTGAAGAGCGCTCCACCTGGAAGTTCAATTGGCAATCAGACAAACCTATCTGGGTGAGTCAGTGGCCACTGAACAAGCAGAAATTAAAAGCGCTCGCGGAACTCGTGGATGAGCAGGTCAAAAAGGGCAACCTGGTGGAGTCCATGTCAGAGTGGAACTCCCCAGTGTTTGTCATCCGCAAGTCATCTGGGAAATGGTGGCTCCTCCATGACCTCCGCAAAATCAACGAAATTATTCAAGACATGGATGCCCTCCAACCAGGGATGCCGTCCCCAGTGATGCTCCCTAAAGATTGGAATCTTATTGTAATCGATATCAAAGACTGTTTTTTCCAAATTCCCCTCCACCCTGAAGACGCCCCATGTTTTGCCTTCACGGTGCCCACCCGAAACCGTGAAGCTCCCTGCAAGCAGTACCACTGGCGTGTGCTCCCACAGGGAATGAAATGCAGCCCTGTGATCTGCCAGTGGTATGTCGCTTCCCTGCTGGCCCCAATCTGGGAACAATTCCCGGACGTCGTCCTCCAACATTACATGGACGATGTTTTGGTCTGCGCCCACAGCGACAAACTGTTGGTGCACGTACTGTCTTGTGTAACAGATTGCTTAATCGCTGCAGGGTTTGAGCTCCAGGAGGACAAAATTCAGTGGATGACCCCCTGGAAGTACTTGGGCCTGGAAATCACAAGGCGGACCATTGTTCCCCAGAAATTGGCAATTCACCCTATGGTGAAGACTCTGGCGGATGTCCACAGCCTGTGTGGAGCTTTGAACTGGGTGAGACCCTGGCTGGGCATCACAACTGAAGACCTGGCCCCCCTCTTTGATTTGCTAAAAGGGGGAGAGGAGCTGTGTTCTCCTAGGGAACTCACCCCAGAGGCCAAGGCTGCACTGCAGAAAATTCTCAAGCTCATCGAGGCAAGGTAGGCCCATCGTTACCACCCGGGCCTGCCTTTCAAATTTATCATCTTGGGAAAGTTGCCACACCTCCACAGGGTCATCTATCAGTGGGATGAGCCCCTGAAAACACCCAAGTCATTGGGTGAGAAAAAGGGGAAGGACCAAGGTGGGAGGGACCCCCTCTTAATTATAGAGTAGGTGTTCCTCAGCCATCATAGGTCCAAAAGAATCACAAGGCCACACGAGCTGGTGGCAGAACTCATCCGCAAGGCAAGATCGTGGATCAGGGAGCTGGCAGGTGTGGACTTTACATGTATGCACATTCCAATTGAATTAAAATCTGGCAAATTGAAATTAAAAATTATTACAGAGTTTCTGGAGGAGAGCGAAGTGTTGCAATTCGCTTTTGCTAACTACACCGGACAAATTGACATTGAGCGGCCTTCCCATCAGTTATTTGGTTCAGATCTCGATCATTTTAAATTTGCCGCAAAGAAAATTCAAAGTAGAGTCCCGCTTGATGCCTTGACAGTTTTTACTGACGCATCCCGCAGGACCCACAAGTGAGTAATGACTTGGAGGGACCCGTGAACTCGGCAGTGGGAGATGGATGTTGCCATTGTTGAGGGTTCACCTCAAGTAGCCGAGTTGGATGCTGTTGTCAGGGCATTCGAGAGATTCAAAGATAAACCCTTCAATCTGGTCAGGACTCAGCCTATGTTGCCAGTGTAGTGGCTAGGGCACAAAAAGCTGTCCTCCAGGAAGTTCTGAATTTGGCCCTCTTCAATTTGCTCTCGAAATTGATCCCGCTCATCTCCCACCGGGAGCAAATGTTCTATGTCATGCATGTAAGGTCTCACACAGACCTGCCCAGGATCATCGCCGAGGGGAACCACCGGGCTGATGCCCTGGCGGCTGACCCTGGCCAGGCTGAAGCCCTGGAGGCGGATCCCATTGACTGGGCCATTGCAGCCGCTGTCCGGATGGCCCTGCTCCCTGACATGTTCCAGCAAGCAAAGCTGAGCCACCAGCTCTTCCACCAAAATGCTCCTGGTCTGGTCCGCCAGTTCCATCTAACGCGTGACCTGGCCAAAGCCATTGTGGCCACATGCCCCCAATGCCAGCCGGATCAGCTTCCATCTCTGCTTGCTGGCGCAAACCCCAGGAGACTCTCCAGTTGCAAGGTGTGGCAGACGGATGTCACCAAAATCCCACAATTTGGCCGCCTCAAATTTGTACATGTATCAGTCGATTGGTTTCTATAGTTACCCCCTGACCCCTCCCCTCCTATGTTGTCATGCCAACCCC
>NW_005054597.1:494302-496488 GCF_000277835.1 Geospiza fortis | reverse complement strand
ATCCTAAGGAAAGGATTTTCCATAAAGCGTGTCTGTGACAGTGGGGGTGCTCCAGCCCATCTTTGGGGCTCCCTGAGCTGGGGAGGAGCTCAGTGCTGCTCCCCCAGCAGAGCCAGGCTGAGGATGGCACCTGGCTGGGATGGCAGCTTGGCTTTGCCCTTCTCCCAGCTCCAGACCAGCATCCCCGAGTTCCTTTTCCCCAGCCAGAAGGCAGCACTGTCCCTTTTTGCCATCTCTCTGGTTTTGGGAGCAGGGCTGCAGCCATCGCCCCTGGGCCACGTGCCACGTGTCACAAGTGGCTCCAGACGTGCCCTGCATGCCAGGGCTCCTGCCAGGACGCTGGGGCAATGCAGCCACGTCACAGCTCCCAGCTCTGTGCAGGGTGTCCTGGAGGGACACAGGCTCAGCCAGGACATGGCTGGTGCCAGCACAGTGCCAGCAGGGCTGAAATGCAGCACTGTGGAAATAAACCAGATTCCAGCTGGGCTCTAGCAGGGTTTGCCATGAGGAGCCACAGCTGGGGCTGGCAGGGACAGGGCTGAAATTTGGAGAGCCCCCGTGGCCAGAGGGACCTGGGCAGTGCCCAGCAGAGGCACTGAGGCTCTCCCAGAGGAGATCACTGGGTCAGCAGCACCCACAGAGTGCCCTGGGTGCAGCACTCCAGGCTGCAGCTGCCCTGTGCCCACCTCAGACCCCACTGGTCGTGGGGAGCAGCAGGGTCTGACCCCCAGGGCCAGCCAGGGAAGCAGCTCCTGCATGAGGAACAAGGCTGCTCTGTTCCCTGCACACACAGGGGCCACCAGGGAGGGTGTCCCCACCAGCCCATGGACAACATCTGCTCAGCACAGCTGGCTCTGTGTGGCCAGAGCTGGCTCTGTCCCTCCTGGGACAGCTGGGAGCGATTACAGCCCCTCTGCAGGGAAGGACCAAGGTGACCTCAAAGGGAGATTTGTGTCCTGCCCGTGCCAGGGGTTGAACACGAGCAGGGCCTGGGGTTCTGCAGGCTGCAGGTAACTGGCTCTGTGCCCCCCCAGGTCCGCCAGGCAACCTGGAGCATCATCATGGACTCGGTGGTGCCATCTGATAAGGGCAACTACACCTGCATCGTGGAGAACAAGTATGGCAGCATCAACCACACCTACCAGCTGGATGTTGTGGGTGAGTGCAGGGGGCTGGGGGCTCACCCCACACCCTCAGCCCTCCCAAACACCACCCTGTAGGGTCGGGTGGGTTCTACCCCACCATCCCCGTGGCCTCCTGCCCCAGTCTGGGCAGCGAGAGCTTCACCCCACCCTGTTCTGGAGGTTTTTAATTGTGGTGAAAATCATTTGATAGACCGGACAGAAACTTTTTCTAATCGCCTTATTAGCCATAATTCCCAGCTGGGAAGGCTGGTCTGAGCAGTTCCACATGTGGAGCTGCTCTAAATGCCAGTAAATGAACCATTAAAAATGTGATTTAATTTGATTACACTGAGCAAACTGAAGGGAACAGTCCGCGAGGTGAACAAAGGGGTTTGTTAATGCTGACTCACCACAGTGGCAGCCCCTTTGTGAGCAGCCAGGACCCTCCATAGGTTTGGTTGCTCTCTGACCCTGCCCAAGAGGTGCTGATGTCCCTGTCCCGCAGGGGTTTCACCTGTCCCCCGTCCTGCATGCTGTCACCCCACTGCAGGCAGGCTCCTGGGCGAGGGCACACTAATGCTGAGTTGGGTGCATTGGTGCCCACCTCAGCCAGGGGTCCTGGGCATGGGGGGCTGCAGGGTGCCCCCAGGATGGGCAGCAGCCACCCCAGACCCCGCTGTAAGGTGCCCCACTGTGGTGGTGTTCACAGGGGGCCCAGGACGAAAGAAGAGATGAGAATCTTGATTCCGTGTTTCCATAAATCAGAGGGCTGATTTCTTATTTTATTTATATTATATTATATTATATTATATTATATTATATTATATTATATTATATTATATTATATTATATTATATTATATTATATTATATTATATTATATTATATTATATTATATTATATTATATTATATTATATTATATTATATTATATTATATTATATTATATTATATTATATTATATTATATTATATTATATTATATTATATTATATTATATTATATTATATTATATTATATTATATTATATATTATATTATATTATATTATATTATATTATATTAT
>NW_005054597.1:483643-493992 GCF_000277835.1 Geospiza fortis | reverse complement strand
AGCGCCCCCCGCCCCGGCCCATCCTGCAGGCAGGGCTGCCTGCCAACAAGACAGTGGCCCTGGGCAGCAACGTGGAGTTTGTCTGCAAGGTCTACAGCGACCCCCAGCCCCACATCCAGTGGCTGAAGCACATTGAGGTGAACGGCAGCAAGATCGGCCCCGACAACCTGCCCTACGTGCAGATCCTGAAGGTAAAGCCACGCTCTGCGTGCTCCCAGCCAGCTCCCAGTGCCTGGGGCTGGAGCACTGGCAGCCACAGAGAGTCACCTGGGGCTGGGGACCAGCCTGGGGACACCTGGAGCCCGGAGCCATCACCAGCAGGGAGGGATGTGTGTGCCAGCTGTGCCTTTGGAGCCCTAAGAGCACTGAGCACAGGGCTGAGTGTGTTATCCCAGTGCATTTGGAGCCCTAAGGGCACACAGCACAGGCCTGGGGGTGTTATCCCAGTGGTTTTTGGAGCCCTAAGAGCACACAGCACTGGGCTGGGGGTGTTATCTCAGTGCTTTTGGAACCCTAAGGACACTCAGCACAGGGCTGGGTGGGTGTCCCAGTGCTTTTGGAGCCCTAAGAGCACTGAGCACAGGGCTGGGGGTGATATCTCAGTGCCTTTGGAGCCCTAAGGGCACAGAGCACAGCGCTGGGGGTGATATCTCAGTGCCTTTGGAGCCCTAAGGGCACAGAGCACAGCGCTGGGGGTGATATCTCAGTGCCTTTGGAGCCCTAAGGGCACAGAGCACAGCGCTGGGGGTGATATCTCAGTGCCTTTGGAGCCCTAAGGGCACAGAGCACAGCGCTGGGGGTGATATCTCAGTGCCTTTGGAGCCCTAAGGGCACAGAGCACAGCGCTGGGGGTGATATCTCAGTGCCTTTGGAGCCCTAAGGGCACACAGCACAGGGCTGGGGTTGTTATCCCAGTGCATTTGGAGCCCTAAGGGCACACAGCACAGGGCTGGGGGTGATATCTCAGTGCATTTGGAGCCCTAAGGGCACTGAGCACAGGGCTGAGTGTGTTATCCCAGTGCCTTTGGAGCCCTAAGGGCACTGAGCAGAGCTGCGTGAGCTGTCCCAGGCAGCCAGCCCGGCTCTGGAGCTGGGAGCTGAGCCCTGCATGGTCCCAAGGACAGCAGCTCCCTCTGCACCCCAGCAGTGCCACTCAGTGGGCACGCTGGCCACTGGTCCAGCTGTGCCAGGAGGTCACACTGAGTGGCCTTTAAGGATCCCTTCCAAGGCATTCAGTGACTCCATGCAGCCCAGCTGTGCTCCTGACCGGGAGGAGCAGAGTTACACCCCCATCCCTGCCTCCTCCTCCCTCCTGTGCCCCTCTGCGTGCATCCCCGTGCCCCCCACCCTGTGGGGGCTGGCAGAGCCTGTGCCAGCCCTGAGGGTGCTGGGGTTCCTGGGCACAGCCGTGTGACTGCGTGTTGTTGGTCTGTTCCAGCACTCGGGGATTAATAGCTCCGATGCGGAGGTGCTGACCCTGTACAATGTGACAGAGGCCGAGAGCGGGGAGTATGTTTGTAAGGTTTCCAATTATATTGGAGAGGCCAACCAGTCTGCGTGGCTCACTGTCACCAGGCCCCTGGCCACAGGTAACCCGAGGAATGCCTGGCGGTGGAAGACGAAACTCTGGGCTCTCCTGTTTCTGCTGTTTCTGGTGCAACAACCATGGAAAAATACCCAGCGGGGCTGGCTGTGCTCTGTATGTGTGTCCCAGTGTCCTGCTGTCTGTCCTGTGTGCTGCCCTCCCCATCATGCAGACGCCAGGTACCTGCTGGGTCTGGTGTCACCCTGATTTTTTAAGATTTTTTAAGATTTTTGAAGCCTTCTGATGTTCGCATTCTTGTAGCAAACTTTCTCACACGCTTTCTGTAAATAACTTATTGTTTTGTGGAAGAGGAGAAATGTGATAGACAATTGTGGGAACCCAGGACATCCCTCTGGCTGTCCAGGATGGCCAAGACCCCTGCCAGGGGGCTCAGAGACCCTGGCACAGAGCCCAAAATGCCTGTGTGGGTTTGATTATGACCCATGGAGCAAGTTATCAACCTTGGATGAAGATCAGCAAGCCACGACAAATTAAGTAGAATATTAGTGAAGTTATCACGGGGTGGAAAAGTAGATTTTGGGGTTTTTGGTATGGGGGTCCAGGAGGCAAGATGGAGGGATCTGGCTGTGCCCAGCCTTTCTCCTTCTTTTTCTTCTTGGCCTCCATCCTCTGCTGTGATGGTGGCACTTTTGGATGGGTTTAGAGTAGAAGCTCACTGTCTAACACAGGTGATAGGTATTGGGAAGTAATTGTAAATATTGTACACGTAGTTTTTAGTATAAAGACATAACACTGCCCCGGGGGCAGGCAGAGTGCCTGGAACTGTCCTGCTGGACGGACCTGGGCAGGGCAGGAGAAAGAATTTTATAGATAAGACACAATAAACAACCTTGAGACTGAGAAATGAAGAGCTCTGACTCCTTCTTCAAGCACCAGGCTGGGAAAAGAGACTTTGGAACTTTTCTCGGGGTCACTCTGAGCAGCAGAGATCCCAACAGACAGTTAGTTGTCCAGTGTCATTGGAGAGGTGGCACTTTCCCCCTCCAATCCACTGTCTCTTTTAGAAAACTATAAGTGTTGGAGACAGAAAATAAACTTCCCTTTTTCTTCGCCTTGAGAGCAGCAGTGTGTGCACTGATGTTGTTTCGTGTCCTGTACTGACAGTCTGGCACCTGTGAGCCTGGGTCTCTGAGGGTGTGAGGGTGTTCACAGGGGTCTTAGGATCAGAGGGCTAGCTAAGAATAGAAAAAGAATGATAACAAAGGGTTAATGAAAAAGAGTGATAACTGAGGGTGTGACCACGTTCACAGGGGTCTGAGGATGAGGGAAGAGACGAGGATCTGACTCCATGTTTCAGAAGGCTTGATTTATTATTTTATGATATATATTATATGAAAACTATAGTAAAAGAATAGAAGAAATTATTTCATCAGAAGGCTGGCTAAGAATGGAAAAAGAATGAAATTATAACAAAGGTTTGTGTCTCAGACAGAGAGTCCAAGCCAGCTGACTGTGATTGGCCATTAATTAGAAACATCCACATGAGACCAATCACAGATCCACCTGTTGCATTCCACAGCAGCAGATAACCATTGCTTACATTTTGTTCTTGAGGCCTCAGCTTCTCAGGAGAAAAAAATCCTAAGGAAAGGATTTTTCAGAAAATATCATGGCTACATGCTGCAGTTTATACAAGAAACTGATGGTAACGAATTATTCTTGCAAAACAATGCTGTGAGATCTTTAGCAAGCAAGAGAGAGAAGTTTTCAGGTTTATATCTTACCTGCAAAGCCAAACTTTCAGTGATGCTGTAGCCCTTAATACAATAGCTACATGAGGGTGCTGCCATCAGGCCAGTCCGGGCACCCCAGACTGGCACGGTGCTGCATCCCCTGTCCGTGCTGCCCTCCTGCCACCATCCTCTTGTCTGTGTCCTGTCTCTGTGCTCCCATCCCTGTCCAGCCAGCCCTGCCCGGGTGATTTCTCCATGCAGCCCATCACCAGCATGATGATGGGCAGGACACCCCGTCTGGTGGAGGGTTTTATTTAACAGCGTCTCCCTAGCTCGGCCGGGATGAGTGGTCATCCCGAGGGTCTCTCATCTCTGCAGTGGTCTCTGTCTGCTCCCCGGGGGTCTGGCAAATGAGACTGGGCTCTCCCTCCTCTCTGGCCTCCTCCCAGAAGATCTCATGTCGTTTGCTTCTCCGTTTTTTTTTGCTTCCATTTTTTCCCTTCCAGACGGCTGGCGTTAACACGACAGACAAAGAAATGGAAGTGCTTCACTTAAGGAATGTCTCATTTGAGGATGCTGGGGAGTATACATGTTTGGCGGGTAATTCTATTGGGATCTCCCATCACTCTGCATGGTTGACAGTTCTCGAAGGTATTTACTCCTCTTCCTTTCCTCCCTCCTTTCCAATGTATGCATTGTGGTCCGGGAGAGAGCCCTTCCCATCCCCTTCCCTGGCTCAGCGTGGGCTGCCCTGCAGCTCTGCCAGTGTCCCCAGTGTCCCCAGTGTCCCCTGGCTCTGTGCCCCTCTCCACCCCAGCTGGGGTCTGCCCCTGCTCTCTCCCTGGCCCAGGCAATGCATACCTGGGGTACTTAACCAGGGCTGGCTGCACTGGAGCAGGACGGTCTCACACCCCCAGGCCAGGCCAGCGCTGCCATTCAGGGGGTCCGGGGGGGTTTTGGGGGTGCTGGCAGTGCTGCCCTTCCCTGCCAGGGCCTGGCCTTGCCCTGTGGTGTGGGACTGTCCGGGGCTGCGTGTGCCTGCCCTGTGGGGATGGCTGCCCCGTCCCCATTGATGCTGCTCCTGGGTATCAATGAGGGAGCAAAGCCTGATAACAGCTGTGGGAAAGCTTTTGGGGTGCTGTGTGCTCGTTGCTTTCCCAGGCAAAACTTTCCCAGTTATCAGCCACTGCTTTGTCAGCCGGGTGTGCCCAGAGGTGGGGCAGGAATCTTCAGCTCCCTCTTACACCTCTCTCTGAGGCTCTGCTCTTTGGGGGTGCAAAAATTGGACTGGCAGCCCCATCCTGCCAGATTCACCGTGTTCCAGGCACATGGCACAGGCTCTGAGCTGTTCAGGGCTCCAAAACCCCCTCAACCACCAATGCAGGGTCGGTGGGTCCCTTCTCCCAGCAGCCCAGGCTCCCACAGCAGGTCACTGCCACTGGAGTGCCCCTGGCTGCATTGCATTAAATAAAAAAAAATTACTTATTTTCTAAAAAAAAAAAAAATTTCCAAAATAGAAATCCCTTTAAATTTAAGTGAAATGTACATTTTGAAGTTAAATCTGTAGTTAGAAAACGTAATTATTTAGCCTGACTACAAAAACCTAATCTCAAAAAGCTACTTCAGTGAAAAACAGAAATTAAAAAAAAGAGACAAAGAGTGATAAAAAAAGACAGAAAGACTGCTATGAAGGGAAGTCAACCTGACCTAAAAATTCTTTCTAATAAAGAACTAACAGCAAATGTCACGCAAAATTCGTAAAAATGAATATATATAAACCTATTGTAAAATTGTGTGCACATATATTTAAAAGAAAATTAAAAAAAAAAACCCTGAAATTCCCAAAAGTACGCATGTATTCCAAAATAGAAATCCGTTTTAATTTCAGTGAAATGTACATTTTGAAGTTAAATCTGTAGTTAGAAAACGTAACTATTTAGCCTGACTACAAAAACCTAAGCTCAAAAAGCTACTTCAGTGAAAAACAGAAATTAAAAAAAAGAGACAAAGAGTGATAAAAAAAGACAGAAAGACTGCTATGAAAGGAAGTCAACCTGACCTAAAAATTCTTTCTAATAAAGAAGAACTAACAGCAAATGTCACGCAAAATTCGTAAAAATGGATATATATAAACCTATTGTAAAATTGTGTGCACATATATTTAAAAGAAAATTAAAAAAAAAAACCCTGAAATTCCCAAAAGTACGCATGTCTTTTAAAGAGAATAATTTCCACATGCGTCCAGCACTGTAATAAACATACCAGCTCTACAACTTTCACAAAGTTGTGAAGTTTTTAGTTATCTCCGCAAAACAACCTGTCCCCAGAGGTGCCCGTGGTGCCACATCCCTGTGGGGTGACTCAGGCCCTGTCCCCCATTTCATCCCTGTCCCATTTGACCACCCTGCAGAGGTGGCACAGGCATTGGGGATGATGAGCTGGGGCTGCTTGCACAATTTCCCTGCAAGAGTTGGGGGGCAGCCCCCAGTCCCTGCGGCGCCAATGTCCCCACTGAGCTTGGGGACAAGCCAGGGGCTCCCCAGTGCCAGTCCCCAGTGCCAGTCCCCAGTGCCACTCCCCAGTGCCACTCCCCAGTGCCACTCCCCAGTGCCACTCCCCAGTGCCAGTCCCAGTGCCACTCTCTGGACCTGCAGCTCCCAAATGTAGGCAGAGCACAGCAGCTGGGACAGACACCTGTCCCCAAAGGTGCCCGTGGTGCCACATCCCTGTGGGGTGACTCAGGCCCTGTCCCCCATTTCATCCCTGTCCCATTTGACCACCCTGCAGAGGTGGCACAGGCATAGGGGATGATGAGCTGGGGCTGCTTGCACAATTTCCCTGCAAGGGTTGGGGGGCAGCCCCCAGTCCCTGCTGCGCCAATGTCCCCACTGAGCTTGGGGACGAGCCAGGGGCTCCCCAAAGGTGCCCGTGGTGCCACATCCCTGTGGGGTAACCCAGGCCCTGTCCCCCACTTCATCCCTGTCCCATTTGACCACCCTGCAGAGGTGGCACAGGCATAGGGGATGATGAGCTGGGGCTGCTTGCACAATTTCCCTGCAAGGGTTGGGGGACAGCCCCCAGTCCCTGCTGCGCCAATGTCCCCACTGAGCTTGGGGACGAGCCAGGGGCTCCCCAGTGCCACTCCCTGGGGCCTGGTGGGTGCTAACAAACCCCCTGTTCACGCTGACCCAGCTATTGAAGACACCCCAGCCATGATGACGTCTCCCTTCTACCTGGAGATCATCATCTACTGCATCGGAGCCTTCCTCATCTCCTGCATGGTGGTGACCATCATCATCTACAAGCTGAAGAGCACCACCAAGAAGACAGATTTCAACAGCCAGCTGGCCGTGCACAAGCTGGCCAAGAGCATCCCCCTGCGCAGACAGGTAACAGAAAGTAGAGAGGGGGTTTGTTTGCACCTACTGCCTCTCCTGGAGCCCAGGGGACCTGGGGAACGAGGGATGGGAAGACCCAGGAGCATCTCAGCCTGCTGCATGTGCCACCCCCTCCAGCCTGTGCCCACCTGGCTGTGCCTCTGATGGGGGCACAGTCAGCACAGCTCCCCCTCATCCCCCCCTGGTGGGGCTCATGAGGAGAACCAGGAGGATTTACAACAGTTTAAGGTTTGAGCAGAGCGTGGAGGAGATGGGAGAGCTCCCAGGCTGTGCATTTTTGGGCTACAGCATGGTGGAGAGTAATTAAAAGTTCCACAGAGGGGAGCAGCACTGCTGGGCACACAGGCAGGGTGGGCAGGGGCTGTGGGCAGGGCAGGTGCTGTTATAGGAACCTCCTGGAGCCAGGTCTCATAAGCTTTCAGAGATCTCTAACACACCCAAGATAGCTCAGCTACCCTTGGAGGCATAAAAATCAGCAGGATGGCTTCTGTTGCAGTGTTGGAAACAAAAAGGCAAAATGACAAACGGAGAAAACCCGAGGCAGGTGCAGGATGTCTTTGCTCTTGGTAAAACACCTCACAAAAGCCATTTGTTTCTTTGTTCCCTTCTTTTTCTAGTTAATTGCCCAGGCAGGACTTTTTGGCTTCTGTGCAATTACCTCTCCTTAAGTTTGAGGTGAAGTCCCCCGGGTCCTATGAGATGCCTTTTTCACTTATTCCTGGAGAGAAAATTCTGGGCTTCTTTCCTTTTTTGAGGGGACAAAGGATGGTTTTGTCACTCTGTCAACAGGGAGCACATTCCTATACAAGACTTTCTGACTCCTGTGCAATTGGGTATCCTTAAGTTTGAGGTGAAGTCCCCCAAGTCCTATGAGATGTCTTTTTCACTTAATCCAGGAGAGAAAATTCTGGGTTTCTTTCCTTTTTGAGGGGATAGTTTTGTCACTCCTTCAAGGAGACAGAGCATAGTTTTGTGACTCCTTCAAGGGGAGAAATGAGAGTTTTGTCACTCCTTTAAGGGGACAAAGGATAGTTTTGTCACTCCTTTAAGGGGACATGGGATAGTTTTGTGACTCCTTTAAGGGGACATGGGATAGTTTTGTGACTCCTTTAAGGGGACAGTCCTATGAGATGTCTTTTTCACTTAATCCAGGAGAGAAAATTCTGGGTTTCTTTCCTTTTTGAGGGGATAGTTTTGTCACTCCTTTAAGGGGACAAAGGATAGTTTTGTCACTCCTTCAAGGGTACATGGGATAGTTTTATCACTCCATCAGTAGGTAGCACACTCCTGTAGGGTGAGCCAAGCCTCCCATCCCCATCTCCCCCACCTCAGGGGCAGCCAGCCATGGGCTGGGCACTGCATGAAGGTAACCCACGTCCCCCCTGCAGGTGTCAGCCGACTCCAGCTCGTCCATGAACTCGGGTGTGATGCTGGTGAGGCCCTCCCGCCTCTCCTCCAGCGGCACCCCCATGCTGGCTGGTGTCTCCGAGTACGAGCTGCCCGAGGATCCACGCTGGGAGCTGCCCCGGGACAGGTGAGCCCAGCGCCCCAGAGTGCTGGGAAGGATGAAAGTTTGGCAAGAAAGTCTCACGGATATGTGTGCTTTGCAGAAGGATTTTTAAATGTTGAGTCTGATGGAAGAATAGAGATGGAAGGAAGTTTTGATATAGAAAAAAAAGAATTGCTGAGTCAGTCTTGCTGGCTAACCAAAGAAGCAAAGAGTGTGTTGGTTAGAAAGAGTTTTTGTGACTTAGAGCAAAAGATAAACCCACCCCAAACAAGGGTGGGTTTACCTTCAGCCAGCCACACCATTGTTTTCCAGTTGTTCAGTAACTGAGGGATCTCAAAGCTTGCTTTCATTTCAGTCTGGCATATAGTTTCCATATTCTCAAAATCTTTTGCCAGGCAATCATATTTATAAGGCTTTCCTGTTCCATCTTCCCCAACAATCGGGGTCTTCTCCCTGCAGGCTGATCCTGGGCAAGCCTCTGGGAGAAGGCTGCTTCGGGCAGGTGGTGCTGGCAGAAGCCATCGGCCTGGACAAGGACAAGCCCAACCGTGTGACCAAGGTGGCGGTGAAGATGCTCAAGTGTAAGTGGCAGCAAAAATGTCTTGGCAAAATGATGCTGCAGGAGGAATTCAAGGGGACAGGATGTAATTAACTAACTGCAGGGTGGTGGTGTTCACAGGGGCCTGAGGATGAGGGGAGAGATGAGGATCTGACTCCATGTTTCAGAAGGCTGATTCATTATTTTATGATATATATTATATTAAAACTATACTAAAAGAATAGAAGAAGGGATTTCATCAGAAGGCTGGCTAAGAATAGAAAAAGAATGATAAGAAAGGCTTGTGGCTGACTGAGACAGTCCGGACAGCTGGGCTGTGATTGGCCATTAATTAGAAACAACCACATGAGACCAATCACAGATCCACCTGTTGCATTCCACAGCAGCAGATAACCATTGTTTACATTTTGTTCTTGAGGCCTCTCAGCTTCTCAGGAGAAAAAAATCCTAAGGAAAGGATTTTTCAGAAAATATCATGGCTACATGCTGCAGTTTATACAAGAAACTGATGGTAACGAATTATTCTTGCAAAACAATGCTGTGAGATCTTTAGCAAGCAAGAGAGAGAAGTTTTCAGGTTTATATCTTACCTGCAAAGCCAAACTTTCAGCCATGCAGTAGCCCTTAATACTAGATATAGATAACAGTATTGATAAGATGCAATTACTCACAAAACTCACGGCTCACCAACGAGCTGTGGGTGCAGTGCTGGGGTGGGGAAGGGAGGTTTGGTGGGATGGGGAGCCCAGCAGCTGGGCCTGGGGCACCCTCCCCTCCGTGCCCGTCCCTGTGGTGGTGTTCACAGGGGTCCCAGGACGAGGGAAGAGATGAGAATCTTGACTCCAAGTTTCAGAAGGTTGATTTATTATTTTATGGTATATATTATATTAAAAGAAAATGATGTGTTCAAATTATACTGGCATGATGCCACAGCCCTGGCTGGGGCCTGCAGTGTGCAACCCAGCCTGGCACCCCCTAAGTGCTGCCTCCTCCACTTCAGCTGACGCCACAGAGAAGGACTTGTCTGACCTCATCTCCGAGATGGAGATGATGAAGATGATTGGCAAGCACAAGAACATCATCAACCTGCTGGGAGCCTGCACGCAGGACGGTGAGGGTGCATGAGTGGGGAGGAGGTGTTCCCTCTGCCACCCCTCCACTGGAGGGGCTGCCCTGGCACCTTGCTCCACGTTCTCATCCCACCATCCCCTCAGGACCCCTGTATGTCATTGTGGAATACGCCAGCAAGGGCAACCTCCGCGAGTACCTGCAGGCACGGCGGCCCCCGGGCATGGAGTACTGCTACAACCCCACCCGTGTCCCCGAGGAGCAGCTCTCCTTCAAGGACCTGGTCTCCTGTGCCTACCAGGTGGCACGGGGCATGGAGTACCTGGCCTCCAAGAAGGTGAGGAGCTCCCAGGAGGTTGTGGTGGGATGGGGAGCCCAGCAGCTGGGCCTGGGGCACGCACATTTCCCTCCCTGCCCATCCCTCACAGGGGTCCCAGGATGAGGGGAGGGATGAGAATCTTGGCTCCATGTTTCAGAAGGCTGATTTGTTATTTTATGATATATGTTATATTATATTATATTATATTATATTATA
>NW_005054597.1:470103-483351 GCF_000277835.1 Geospiza fortis | reverse complement strand
GGAATGGAATGGAATGGAATGGAATGGAATGGAATGGAATGGAATGGAATGGAATGGAATGGAATGGAATGGAATGGAATGGAATGGAATGGAATGGAATGGAATGGAATGGAATGGAATGGAATGGAATGGAATGGAATGGAATGGAATGATAATAAAATCTTGTGGCTGACCAGAGAGTCCAGGACAGCTGGGCTGTGATTGGCCAATAATTAAAAACAACCACATGAGACCAATCAAAGCTGCACCTGTTGCATTCCACAGCAGCAGATAATTGTTGTTTACATTTCGTTCCTGAGGCCTGTCAGCTTCTCAGGAGAAAAAATCCTAATGAAAGGATTTCAAAAAATCCTAATGATAAAGGATTTTTCATAAAACATGTCCGTGACACATCCCATCATGGGGAGGGAACCCTCCAATTCTGAGAGCCCTGTGCTTGGTCAGTGCATCCACAGGGACCTGGCAGCCAGGAACGTGCTGGTGACAGAGGACAACGTGATGAAGATCGCTGACTTCGGGCTGGCCCGGGACATCCACCACATCGATTACTACAAGAAGACCACGAATGTGAGTGCTGTGCCGGGGATTCTGCGGCGTGGGGAGGCCCCAGTCTGTGCTGGGAATGCCCCAGGCATGCAGGGCTCAGGTTCCCTCACAGCCATTGTGGGTTTTGTGCTCCAGGGTCGCCTGCCAGTGAAGTGGATGGCCCCCGAGGCTCTGTTTGACAGAATCTACACCCACCAGAGTGATGTGTGAGTAGGGCCTGCTGGGGACATGCATGGGTGGGATTTGCCTTGGTTTAATGAAATTACAATTGGTGCCAGCCAACCAAACCTTTGGAATCCAAATTGTGTTTGGTGCTGGGACTCATTTATCCTGCAGAGTGAATGGAAGCTGTGGATGGTTGTTCCTCCCAGCAAACCAGCCTCAAACTGGGGTCCGGCGGGGTGTCAGCACCCTGGAGCCCCAGCATCTGCCCTGTGTTCCCAGGTGGTCCTTCGGGGTGCTGCTGTGGGAGATTTTCACACTGGGTGGGTCACCCTACCCCGGCGTGCCCGTTGAGGAGCTCTTCAAGCTGCTGAAGGAAGGTCACAGGATGGACAAGCCCAGCAACTGCACCAACGAGCTGTGAGTGGGATGGGCAAGAGGGCTTTGAGGTCTCTGAGTGCCATTGCTGGGTGCAGAACGTGGGCTGGGGCATGGAGGGTGGCAGGCAGATGTTGGGAGTTACAGTCCCAGTTCTGCAAAACCATCAGTCAGCCAGATTTGCAATAATGAGCATCTCCCTGGACAGGAGGGAATCCCAGCACAGAAACCAGCCCAGACTGTGTCCATCCTCCTCCCTGGGTCGTGAGGGCAGGCAGGAGGGTTTCCTTTCCTTGCACATGGGGGATCACCCTGGAGTAGCATCTTCCCTGGCCGTGGGTCCAGCCTGGGCCCAGGGACACTGGGCACACATTCCTGGTGCTTCTCTGCTCCCGTGGCTGGGGGTCCCCAGGCTGAGCCCCTTCCTGCCCTGCCCTCACAGGTACATGATGATGAGGGATTGCTGGCACGCCGTCCCTTCCCAGAGACCCACCTTCAAGCAGCTGGTGGAAGACCTGGACAGGATCGTGGCCATGACCTCCAACCAGGTAGGAGAGGTGGCACCTGGGTGAGGGGGAGCTGCCCTGTCCTTTCCTGAGCCTGTCCTTGGGGTTTGTCCCTGCAGGAGTACCTGGACCTCTCCATGGCTTCCCAGGGTCACTAGGAGAGGTGGCACCTGGGTGAGGGGGAGCTGCCCTGTCCTTGCCTGAGCCTGTCCTTGGGGTTTGTCCCTGCAGGAGTACCTGGACCTCTCCATGGCTTCCCAGGGTCACTAGGAGAGGTGGCACCTGGGTGAGGGGGAGCTGCCCTGTCCTTGCCTGAGCCTGTCCTTGGGGTTTGTCCCTGCAGGAGTACCTGGACCTCTCCATGGCTTCCCAGGGTCACTAGGAGAGGTGGCACCTGGGTGAAGGGCTCTCCCTGGGGTCTGCCCTGTCCCCTCCTGAGCCTGTCCCTCCAGGAGTACCTGGACCTGTCCGTGGTTTCCCAGGGTCAATAGGAGAGGTGGCCCTGGTGGCACCTGGGTGACGCTCTGCCCTGTCCCCTCCTGAGCCTGTCCTTGGGGTTTGTCCCTCCAGGAGTACCTGGACCTGTCCATGCCTCTGGATCAGTACTCCCCTGGCTTCCCAGACACGCGCAGCTCCACCTGCTCCTCGGGAGAGGACTCTGTGTTCTCCCACGACCCGCTGCCGGACGAGCCCTGCCTCCCCAAGCTCCCCCCTCAGCACAGCAATGGTGGACTGAAGCGACACTGAGGGTGGCACTGCCAGGGCTGCCACGCCGTGCCGTGCCCGTGGACGCTGCCTGCACAGCCTGGTTGTGCTCAGCTGGTGCACAAAGGGTTCAGAGACATCTGTAGCATCTCACATAACCAAAACCACCCAGCTCCTCCTGCCGCTCCTGTCAGCTCTGCACAGCCCAAAGCCTTCGGGGCTTTCATGGCCTGTCCTCCTTTTGTTTTTAAACCTCTTCTCCGTCAGTTCTGTGCTGGAGTGTTCCAACCTGGCTGAGCTGAAATCCTCTCCCGTGGGCAATGCGTGGCCAAAGAGCCCAGCCAGGCATCCTGGGATGGCACAGCCTGCTCGGGCACAGGGAGCTGGGCTGGTGTGCCAAGAGAACCTGGTGAGCTGGGAGCAGCACCAGACTCCTGCAGCTGCACAGGGGGGGAGCCTTGGCGTGCCAGGAGCCTCACTGGTGTGTCAGGAGCCTCACTGGTGTGCCATGAGCTTCACTGGTGTGCCAGGAGCCTCACTGGGGTGCCATGAGCTTCACTGGTGTGCCAGGAGCCTCACTGGTGTGCCATGAACCTCACTGGTGTGCCAGGAGCCTCACTGGTGTGCCAGGAGCCTCATTGGTGTTCTGTAACCATCACTGGTGTGCCAGGCACCTCACTGGTGTGCCAGGAGCCTCACTGGTGTGCCAGGAGCCCCATTGGTGTTCTGTAACCATCACTGGTGTGCCAGGAGCCTCGCTGGTGTGCCAGGACCCTCACTGGTGTGCCAGGAGCCTCACTGGGGTGCCATGAGCTTCACTGGTGTGCCAGGAGCCTCGCTGGTGTGCTGGGACCCTGCCCGGAGCCTCACTGGTGTGCCAGCACCCTGGCTGGTGTGCCATGAGCTTCACTGGTGTGCCATGAGCCTCATTAGGGTTCTGTAACCATCACTGGTGTGCCAGGAGCCTCATTGGTATTTTGTGACCCTCCCTGGTGTGCCAGGAGCCTTATTAAGGTTCTTTAACCTTCACTGGTGTGCCAGGAGCCTCAGCGTGCCAGGACCCTCGTGGTGGGGCTCCCTCCCTGCCCAGGATGCCCCCAGGCCGGGCACAGCCGGGGCAGGAGCCCTGCACTGCTCAGAGGTGACTGAACCCACCCGTGCTGAACCCAGAGTCCCGTGTACATAACGAAAAAATATGTATAAATATGAATATATATTTACATGTCTTTTTAAAAAGGGTTGTTACCAGAGATATACCAGTTTGGTAGGAAGGTACTAGTGGCTGGGAGATATCAGTTGCTTTCTATAAAAAAAAAAAAAAAAGTCATATATTTTGCTATTTTTGCTGGTTTTATTTTTTTAAATTATGTTCTAAACCTATTTCAGTTTAGGTCCCTCGGTAAGAATTTGCTGCTGCTGCTTCAGTTTTATATGGGGTTGTATTAAACAATAATAATAATAATAATAATGTGTCGATGATGCCTTTTGGGAATCCGTTGTCATTACGTGCCTGGCCTTGGCCTGGCCGGGCATCCCCCGCCAGTGCCTTACCTGGGAGCATCCTCACATCCTCACCCCAGCTCTGTGCTCCCCCTGCAGTCCCACGGACGGACAGACAGACAGGGCACTCCCTGGAATCCCTCCCTCCCACCCCTCCCTGCCGCCGGTGCCAGGCCGCTGTTACTTGAAAAGTTTATTTTGCCTTTGTACGGAGAAATATTATTTGTTGTCAACTCTTTCTGTCATGAAATTCTGGAATTCTTGTAATTATTAAAAGACTTTAACCACCCTTACATCTCCCTTGGTGGGGGTGGGTGGTGATGGGGAGGGGATCCTCAGGGGTCTGGGGTGCTCCAGCTCATCCAGGCAGCACTTTGGGAAGGTGATGCTCAGCTGCTTTTGGGGGAATTCTGGTTTTTTCATGGCTCCAGCATTTCCCATAAAAATCTTCCAGCACCCTGCACCCCACAGAGGCCTGGATAGGGTGTGGGGGGTGGCTGGCCATGCATGGAGGGAGGGTAAAAGGGGCTGCCAGACCCTCCAGAGCCTTTAAAGGGTTAAACCGAGGCAGCTGAAGCAGCTGCAGCATCACCGGGGCCTCCCCGGCCTTTTTAAACCTTTTGAAATGCGTCTGCTTGTTGCTGTTTCCCGGTGTAAATTAAATCGATCAGCTGCACTCTGCCCACCCCCCACCCCCTTTAAATTAAGTAGAGCTTTTAATCAAGTGATTTATGTTGAATTTGCAGCCCTGGATTAAAGTGGCAGCCCAGGCTGGGGGCAGGGCTGGGGGGGGCTCTGTAAATCACATAAATCACATAAATCACATAAATCACAGCTCTCTTGGCGCAGGGAGAGCTGCACTTGGTGTTTACATCATCCCAAACTGCGGCTCTCGCCGGCTCCTGCTCATTTCCTGGGGTTACCAGGAGGGCAATTAAATATGATAATAAGCAGAGCAGCTGCAGCAGAGCTGCTGGTGCTGCCTGCAGGGCTGGGGAAGGGGCACATGCAGCTGGGTGCCCCTTGAATTCCGTGGGGACACAGCAGGGAGGGTCCCCAGGGTGCTGCCCAGCAGAAACCACGGAGGCTGATAAGACAGAGCTGCCTGGATGCTGGAGGAAGATTCAGCTCCTCTCTGCTCTTCTTGCAAAGCCATCCTCTCCATGAGGACAATCTGGGAGATGGGGATACCCCAAAAGTGACCTCAGCGCCGCACAGGACCCACCCAACACTAGGGGAGAGCTGCAGGAGCAGAGCACCCCCCAGCTGGGCCCCTGCAGCCCCTGCAAGGTCTCTGCTGAGGAGGGAGATGGGACAGGATCCCTTGGGAAATGGCTCCAGAGCCGCGGAGGAGCTGAAGGTGCTGCCCTCAGGAGCCCCTGGGCGGGTGGGGTGTGCTTGGCTCTCACAGCATCCTTTGTCTCCTCCACTCCTCGCCTTCCTCGTTGTCTCCTTTTAAAGCCCTCGTGCTGTGCAGGGCCGGGACAATCTCCTGGCCCCAGCCCAGGGCTGGCTGCTGTGCCAGCGCTCAGCTGGGCTTTGTCCCCCTGCCAGCCGTGCAGGAACCTCCTGTGCCATTGCACCTCGGGGCGGCTCCCACGGCTCCGAGCGGGGCTCGGTGGGTGTGGGGAGTGATCCCCCAGCCCCCTATCCCCGTGTCCCACCCTGCTGTGGGGTCAGCAGGAGCCCAGGGTGCAGCTCCAGCCCCCCAGAGCCGAGCAGAGCCAGAGCCAGATGTGTGCAGCTGCAGCTGGGGCACACAGCTCCCCCAAACCCCCCTGTCCTGGGCACCACCAGGAGAAGCAGGGTGGGCAGTGGGATGGGACCATCCCTGGGGACACCTTGGGGACATTGCCACCTGCACCCCGTCCCGCTCCATGCAAGATTTGACAGCAGAGCCCTTGCCCCACTCGACTTCAGGCTCCATCTCCTTTGTTACACGTTTGCAGCAGAGGCAGGAGGGCTGCAGGAATGTGCTGCTGGGATCCGGGAGCTGTAAATCCCAGCCTTTGTTGTGCTTGGGCCGCACTGAATCACCGCTTTTCCCCCTGAATACTAATCTCCTCCAAAAATGCTGACCGGGGCATCTTTTCCCAGCAGCTTTCAGGGGGCGGCCGGCCCGGGGGCTGGCGCTGCCACAGGAGCAGTATCCAGCAGAAATCCTGCAGAAATGCAGCAGAAATCCAGCAGAAATCCAGCAGAAATCCAGCAAAAATCCAGCAAAAATCCAGCAGAAATCCAGCAGAAATCCCCGGCTCCAGGGCAAGGTGCTGAGGCAGAGTGGGAATTTTCCAGGGTAGAAATCCATTTTGATTTAGGTGGAACGTATATTTGAGTTCAGCCTGTAGCTTGCTGTTTGCTCTGACTGCCTGTTCTCTCGAAGGGCCAAAGGACAAGAAATAAGGGGGGAGGAGGAGGGCAGATAGAGTAGGGCAACCTGACCAGGAGTTCTTTCTGAAGAATTAGTTGGCACAGACATCTTTTATGGAAAATCCTTTCCTTAGGATTTTTCCTCCCGAGAAGCTGAGAGGCCTCAGGAACAAAATGTAAACAATGATTATCTGCTGCTGTGGAATGCAACAGGTGCATCTGTGATTGGTCTCATGTGGTTGTTTCTAATTAATGGCCAATCACAGCCCAGCTGGCTCAGACAGAGAGTCCGAGCCACAAGCTTTTGTTATCATTCTTTCTTTTTCTATTCTTAGCCAGCCTTCTGATGAAATCCCTTCTTCTATTCTTTGAGTATAGTTTTAATGTAATATATATAATAAAATAATAAATCAAGCCTTGTGAAACATGGAGTCAGATCTCTTCCCTCATCCTCGGACCCCTGTGAACTAGTGGCAAGTGTCACTCGAAATCAGTGGAATGAATATGTATGAACCTATTGTGAAATTGCATGCATATGTATTTGAGAGGGAGATAAAAGGGGGTCTGGAGTTTCCAGAGTTACTTATGTCATTTTAAGGGAACGATTCCCACATGTAATAAACATACCGGCTTTACAACTTTAACAAAACTTGTGGAGTTTTGTTTATCTCCGCAAAACAGAGCTGTTTCTCCAGGCTGCAGGGAGACTGGAAGGTGTTTGGCACCGGCGCGGCTGGAAAAGCTCTCCCCACGCCAAAGCACACACGGCCTTGGATCTCTGCAGCGTTTCGTTTGCCCGGCGTTGCAGAACAGAATCCTGTGATTTATGGGGCTCCACGGGGGTCGTTTCCTCCCCTCGCTCGGGAGGTCATGCAGCAGAATCGCTGCCTCTCCCCTCTGCAGGGTCCTGGGAAGGTGCCCAGGGTCCCTGCATGCCAGGCAGAGGTGAGAGTGGGCACATCCCCAAGAGCCCCGAGGCAGCAGCGACCCGTGAGGCTGAGGAAAAAAGCTGGCTGGCTTTTTGATCTGAAAATGGGTTTGTTCAGAGGTGTGGGAAGGGTCTCTCTTGCCTCTGCCTGCCCCAGGCTGGCTCCCCTAGGAGGAGGGAGGCTGGCACAGCCCGTGCTCACTTCAGGCTGAACACGGGACTGGTGGTCACTGCAGGACATCCAAGGAAGAGAGAGTCCCAGCTTCCAGATCTTTCCAAATTGAAAACACAGGAGGCAAACGGACACATGACCTCTCACACACACCAGTGTGACGTGGAGGTGCAAGGCTGGAGGATGGGGACGTGGGAGGCACCAGAGCCCACCCAGGGCTCACCCACGGCAGGGCAGTGCCCAGGTGGTGCCTGGGCTCCCCGCCAGCCCCTCTGCTCTCTCTCCATCTGTGAAACCTCTCAGCCGAGGAATGTGCTGCTCCGGCGCTGGCTGGCTCTGCCTTCATCCCGCCCAGTCTCCTCCTCTCCCGCCGCCCGGAGCAGGGGCTGAACCCTCGGAGCCGGCACAGCTCCGCGCTCGGATGGGGCAGGGAGCTCACCAGGCCGGCTGGCAAATGAAGGAGCTGATCATTTCACCCCAAACCTCCCCGGGCTTCCAAAGGCTGCCAGAGAAACCCCAGGCGGGTTTGGGAGTGGAGCAGGCTTGGCTTGGAACACCAAGGGGGAGGAGATGCCTTCCCTCATTGCGGCGCTAAGAGCCAGCAGTGACTCCACATCACAGACACATTTTATGAAAAATCCTTTCTTTAGGATTTTTTCCTCCTGAGAAGCTGAGAGGCCTCAGGAACGAAATGTAAACGATGGTTATCTGCTGCTGTGGAATGCAACAGGTGCATCTGTGATTGGTCTCATGTGGTTGTTTCTAATTAATGGCCAATCACAGCCCAGCTGGCTCAGACTCTCTGTCGGAGCCACAAACTTTTGTTATTCTGTCCTATTCTATTCTTAGCTTTCTGATGAAATCCTTTCTTCTATTCTTTTAGTATAGTTTTAACATAATATATCTAATAAAATAATAAATCAAGCCTTGTGAAACATGGAGTCAGATCCTCATCTCTTCCCTCATCCTCGGACCCCTGTGAACACGGTCACAACTCCACAGCAAGGTGTTATTTTATTGAAACAACATTTGTTCCATTTATTAGACACAGACCCAGCACTGTGGACGGGCTGGGTGAACAAGGAGAGGTTCAGGTACAGAGCTAAGGACACAGGACACCTGACAGCTGGCTCTGTGCTGCTGCAGGAGCCTCAGGCCTCGGGTTTAAAGTGCTGCTCCTACCTGAGCTTGGAGAACTGGCTCTCAGTCGGGTTGTTCTAAAGGCTGGCTGACCTCTGGAAGAGACATTTCATTCCTACTTAGCACCAAATCTAATTTTACAGTAAGTATAAATATATACATATTTAAAATCCATAATGTGAGTAATTTCTCAGTATTTACATAGGACAGAGTAAAAAATTTAACAAATGCTAAAAACAGCTTTTCAGAATCCTCTGAGAGTCTGGCAAAAACTGAGCATGTGAGGAGTCATTTTGCAAGTGTGGAGAGCACTTGGAGTGTTTCTGAGCCTGGTGAGGATTAACCAAAGCTCCACCCTTGGGAGAGGTGTGCAGGTCCAGGTTGCTCCCTCCTGTGACCCAGAGGGATCCTGAAAGTGCAAGTCTGATTCTGTCACAGTGTGTGGCACCTGCACAGCTCCCACACTCACAGGTGGAGGCTGCTCCTGTCCAGCAAGGCTTGAAGCCTTTCTGATCAGTCCTACCACACCAAGTGCTGCTCCCTCCCTCCCTGGGGCCACCCTCCTCAGTTAAACTGTGGCCACGTGGGTTGCTGTGGGCTGGTCACTGGCTAAAACACCCAAATCAGGACCAAGAGCCTGAGCTGTGACCCTCAGGACAAGCTGCTGGCCCTGGCTGGGTGGGGATGTTCCTGCAGAGGATTTCACACTGCAGAACAGGCTTTGCTGGAGCCCAGCCCAGCTTGTTCTGTGCACAGGCCATTCTAACATGAAAAGCTGCCTTTGCTAAGCACAAACACCTGCTCAGGAACAGCACAGACAGCAGCACCATTATTAACATATTTACACCATAAGTTAAAAGTAGCAGGGCAAGGATCCAGCACAAAAGAGATGTCTGGGGCCATCCAGACAGCAGTGGCCTAGTTGCTAACAAGCTTGGGACAGAAGAGAGGCCCCTGAGGGCTACTGCCTCCTTGTGTAGAGCAGCCTCCTGGGAAATCCCTGCTCCCTTTGCAGGAGCTGTGGAGATGGAAGCTGCTTCCTCCCAGTGCTGGCTCCAGGTTAGGCTCCATTGGCACCAGCCTTGCTGCTCTGGGATGCTTCCATTTTGGTCTAGGGGCAAAAGAAAAGGGCAGATTTTAGGCAGTACAAATGTTTCTTAAAATGCAAAATGTTTTCTGAAGGTGTCTTTCCATTTAGCTGCTCTGGAGAGGAACAGTTGACAAGGAGCAAAGTTCTTCAGGTTAAAGGAGATAGGAGTCTGTCTGGACTCCCAAACTTGCCTTAAGCAGCATGCCAGATGTGCACATAAGCACCTAAATTGAAATCAAATATTCACAGAAAGAATATGGGCAAAACAAAGACAATCACTGCAGAAATCTTTTTACAGATACCAAGTGGCTTTTACCCTGCTGACCCCAAGGGAAGGCTGGTCTGTCCCAGTGGCCCAAGGCAGATTATTAAGGAAGACTACAAGGATATACCAGTAATTCCCCCCAGTCTGACTGCTCTCTGCCATGTGTGGTATCTTTGTATTGAACAGCCCCCAGTGCAGCTCTCATCCAGTTTCTCCAGCTGCTCTCTGAACTCAGCAGCACTCACAGCATCCTGCACTCCAAACTTGCTCGGTTTGGCTGCAAGCTGTGTGAAGAACAATCTCTTTTGGGAAGTGTAAGAACTCTGACAAGCTCACCTCTCGTGGGGGAGGCTTCACTGATGCTTCAGAGAATGGCAATTTCTCTGTTGGCTGGGACACAAATTCTTCAGTCTTTAAGGAAAAAGCAGCAGTAAGTCACAGAACCCTCTCAGAAAGGCCTAAACCCCCCAGGCCCTTCTCCCTTCTGACAAGGCTAACTCTGTGAAAGCTGTCTGGCATTTCCATTGTTTCCCCAGCACAATTTAACTATGTGGAAATATTTCTGGCAGTTGATACAATATTCTTTGATTCCTGCTGCTGCTTTTATCAGCTGGGACTAATCTAAGGAATTCACTGCAGTGTGATGCTGAGAACCATATGCTCTGGCTTTCTTACTCCAGATATTTTGGCTCATTTTGCCCTGGACAACTGAACCCAAATTCACTAAGAGGGCTAAAAACAAGTCCTCTTTAACTGGCTCCTCTGAGCTGAATGTACCTGGGCTGAGGCCTGAAGCAATTTAGGTTGAGGTTGAGTCCTCCCTGGCTGGGAGCCAGCACCATGGTACTCAATAACCAGCTGCTCCCAGGCACAGCACCAGGTGTGCCACAGCAGATCCCTGCTCCCTTCCCTCGCCTCTCAAATCAGAACATGCAGCTGTGAGGCTCTTGGGGGGAAAAACACCCACACAGTGCAAGAACAGACACTGCTCGTGCTCTGTGCTGTGGTGTCAAACATTGGTTCTGTCCAGCTTTGGAAAGGTTTGGTCATACCCAATTCCCAACGATTTCAGCACATGTTTTCCTGCTTGCAGACTGCTGTTTCTAACCTTTCTTCCCTGTACAACAGGGGCAGGATCCAGGAGGGCCTCCTGACCTTCAAGCACAGATGTCATCACTCCAGCAGCTTCAGCTGTCTGCAGAAGAACACAGAGTCACAACTTCAGTCCACTTGTAGGCTCAGAAAACAAGATTCTATCAAAGTCCTTCATTTTTATAATGCATAATGGTTGAGCTATTAACCTAAGAGCTTTATTCAAACCACTTGCCTTGCTCTGTGGAATGGGAACAGATTGTGGCTTTACATCTATTAAGTACAAGGCACGGGAAAGCAGGAGGAGGGAAGAAGGAATGTTCTCCTTTAAATGCAGATCCAGCCACTGTTGGAAGAAAACAGAAGGAAAAATTGCTTCATATTGGCTCTAGGTGAGTATTTATTAATACAATACTCTGTCCTTCAAGCAGTCTTGAGTTTGGATAATACAGTTTTAAGTTACCATCATGAGAAGAAATGGGTCTGAAGAGTTAGGAATACCCACTTCATCCTGCTCCTATCTGGCCCTGATTCTATTTGGTTTTCTCTTTAGTCTAAGACATAATCTGGACCCTTCATGCCTTAGAGCTCAGCTCTGTGGGTGAGAATAATACAGTTTTAAGTTACCATCATGAGAAAAAGTGAGTCTGAAGAGTTAGGAATACCCCCCACTTCACCTTGCTCCTATCTGGCCCTGGTTCTATTTGGTTTTCTCTTTAGTCTAAGACATAATCTGGACCCTTCATGCCTTAGAGCTCAGCCCTGTGGGTGAGGATCCAGCCTCAAACTCATGCATGAACTCTCAGGAAGCTGTGCCTGCTGCACCTGAGCACTGCCTGGAGCCTGTGCTCTGATGAATCTCACAGCAGCCCAGGCCAGGGCACACTCACCTGCCCCAGCTGCTCCTTCAGCTGCTCCTCAGAGAGCCCCAGTGACCGCATCCCTCTGGCCCTGCAGGCGCTCTGCAGCTCCGCCACGCTCAGGCCACTGACCCCTTCCTTGGCAATCATCTGCAATGAACAGCAACGTTCCCATCCAGGCACAGGGCAAGCCAAGAGCCTGCTGCACCTGAAGGGACTTCTGGATGTCCTCAGTTCAATCCCCTGCTCAAAACTGCTCAGCATTCTCCATTTGTGCTTTGAACCCCGGGGATTTCGCAACCCGTTCCACTGTTTACCCACTCACTGATTTAATTTTTTTTCTTATCAAGTTGAAATTTCCCTTGCTGCAACTCATGGCCACTAGGTCTGCACGTGTAAGTCTGGTTCCATTTTCCAAATAACCAAATTGCACATCAAAAAGCATCCCTTTTTTCTAAGTTAGCATGACCAAAAGGAAATGTTCTAGTGGCAACATCTGCAATGCCAGACTGTAAGGCTGCAGGGAGGTGAGCTCTCATTCTGTTTTCCTCTGGGATGTGTCCTGGGGAGGATCTGACTCTCATCAACACCAATCTGCCCTGCTGTGAGGGGGTGTGGGCAGCTCCTGGCTGCTGCTGCAGACTCACCTCATCGTCGGCCTTGATGCTGCGCAGCCGCATCAGCAGCTGGAAGCGCAGCAGGTTGTTGGTGCCCAGGGGCTGCAGCTCCAGCAGCTTGCACAGGGCCACCAGCTGGGGCCTCTCCAGGTGCTCCAGGGTCAGCTCGTCCTCAAAGAGCTTGGAGAAACGCACAATCTCCTGTGTGCTGGGCTGCTGGCCGCTGGGACGGAGCTGGGGGGAAGCACAAAGAGCCCTGAGCTGAACGGGATCCCCAGGGGAACCTTCCCCCCTTCCCCTTCCCCTCCTCACAGGGGAATTCCTGTCCCTGCTGGAGATACAGTTAAAAGTCACAGTGAAACTGTTATTGAGCAGCCACTGGAAGTTCCAGGGGGTGAAAGGTGTGCCTTGCCAGGCTGGGAATTCCTGGGGTGGGCAGGGAGACACCCAGGGAACAGCAGCTGACTGCTGCTCTGTCCCCACAGTCCTGGTACAAATCCCCTGCCCTCTGCCCCAGGCAGCAGCTCTAAAGGTGTGTCTGTGCCATGGCTGCCATCCTACCTCGTGCAGGTAAAAGGAGACTTGTTTCCCTTTTCCTGTGTCTGCCTTGTTCCTTTTGGCCATCTCTGCAATGGTCTCCCGCAGGAACTTGGCTAATTCCAGCCTTGCATTCAACTTCTTCTTCAGCTTCTCTTCCTTCATTTGGGAAATACAAAGTTACAAATCAGAAAATGGAATTGCTGTGCACATTCCTTCTGATCCCTGTCTGCAGCACAGCCTTTCATCTGTCCCACCCTGTTGAATTTGTGGGGCTCCCCAGGACGAGGTGAGAGATGAGAATTTGACTCCATGTCTCAGAAGGCTGGTTTATTATTATATTATATTATTTAGATTATATTTACATAATCAATATAATA
>NW_005054597.1:467623-470000 GCF_000277835.1 Geospiza fortis | reverse complement strand
ATATCATATCATATCATGAATGCTATACTAAAACTATACTAAAGAAAGAGAAAGGATACAGACAGAAAGCTTAACAAGAATGAATAATAAAAACTTGTGACTCCTCAAAGCCTCACATAGCTGGCTGTGATTGGGCATTAAGTTAAAACAATTCACATGTTGGATAAACCACATTCTGGAGCAGCAAACACAGGAGAAGCTGAGACTTCTCAGCTTCCCAGGAGAAAATCCTGGGCAAAGAGGATTTTTCAGATAATATGACAGTGACACCACTCAGCCCAGGAATGAGCTGGGAATGCCTCAGGCACTGGGTGAGGCTGATGCTCACTGGCAGCACAGGCAGGGAACAGCAGCCCTGCACAGCTGCACAGATGTTCTGAGGAGCTGGGGACACTCCACAAACCTTTTTTGACTCCGTCTCAAACGTCGAGGGCAGCATGTCAGGGAAGAGCTTCAGGAACACAGGTAACAGAAACTCCATGAAGGGAACAATGACAAACACCAGGAAGGGAACCAGCCTGAAGAGATCTGCACAAGTTCTCAGCAGCTGTAGAGGAAAAAGCACAGCAGGGATTACCAAAGTGTGCCCAAAGCAGGGGTTAACCTTTTTACTGCATCACTTTATCCAGGTGCTGTTGATAGTAAAAAGATTTTTAAAATTATAGAAAATTTGAGAAGCTAGAAAAAAGTTAGGCTTAGTAGGCCCTGGGGAAATGTTAAAAGTGGGCCCTGGGAAAGTTAGATTAGATGTTATATTATACATTATATATAATAAATTACACATGTGAAACTGCACCTGTGCAGTCAGTACATGATAAATGATCTAACTGTTAGATGTGATTAAATATAATTATTGTTTAAAGAATCATGACAAACTATGTAAGAAGGTTGAGGAGATCACGAGAAATCTACGGTTGGATGAAATCAGTGTATACAAAAGAACCATGTAAGCTTAATAATTAATATGTAAGTTACATAATGATTGTGAAACTGCACCTGTGCAGTCAGTACATGATAAATGATCTAACTGTTAGATGTGATTAAATATAATTATTGTTTAAAGAATCATGACAAACTATGTAAGAAGGTTGAGGAGATCACGAGAAATCTACGGTTGGATGAAATCAGTGTATACAAAAGAACCATGTAAGCTTAATAATTAATATGTAAGTTACATAATGATAGGATGTAAAACATGTTCAGCTCAAAACCATGAAGTCAGATTTGGGTCTGTACCCCTGGCCCAAATAAAAGCACCTGCATATAATTATTCTGTAATTATGAGTTCCTGAACACTAACATTGTGGCACTCACCCTTCTCCTCTCCCTCCTGGTGAGCACCTGCCCGTGCAGCAGCCTCCACACCATCCTGGCAGCCACCTTGGTGTCAATCCAGAGCAGGTGGAACCCATGGTAGTAATGCTTCAGCTCATCCACCACTCTCTGCCTCAAGGATTTCCTCCCTGCAGGAGGCACCACTTGCTTGGCCAGGCTTTTAGCAGCTTTAGCCCCCTGGTTCCTGGGCTTTCCCTGGGGCTCCCCTGGCAGCTGCTGCCGGGGGCTGCTGGAGGTGTGCAAGGCGTGGGCAGGAGAGCGAGGCAGGCAGGCTCGGCGAGCCCAGGGCTGGCTCTGGGAGTCCCTGCAGCCCCAGGTGAGCTGGGGATCCACCAGCTGGACAAGAGCAGCGGCTGGGGAGCACGGAGAGCTGCAGCGAGCCAGGAGACGGGAGCCCCTGAAACTGGAGAGGTGTTTGGGTAAGAGCAGGGCAGCAGAACCCAGTGCTGAGGTGTCAGGACAGGCAGGCAGGCTCGGCGAGCCCAGGGCTGGCTCTGGGAGTCCCTGCAGCCCCAGGTGAGCTGGGGATCCACCAGCTGGACAAGAGCAGCGGCTGGGGAGCACGGAGAGCTGCAGCGAGCCAGGAGACGGGAGCCCCTGAAACTGGAGAGGTGTTTGGGTAAGAGCAGGGCAGCAGAACCCAGTGCTGAGGTGTCAGGACCCAGGAGCCCTGCCAGGGGGCTCAGAGACCCTGGCACAGAGCCCAAAATGCCTGTGTGGCTTTGATTATGACCCATGGAGCAAGTTATCAACCTTGTATGAAGATCTGCAAGCCATCACAAATTAAGTAGAATATTAGTGAAGTTATCACGGGGTGGAAAAGTAGATTTTAGGGTTTTTGGTATGGGGGTCCAGGAGGCCAGATGGAGGGATCTGAGTGTGTCCAGCCTTTCTCCTTCTCCTTCTTGGCCTCCATCTTCTGCTGTGATGTTGGCACTCACAGATTGGTTTAGAGTAGAAGCTCACTGTCTAACATAGGTGAGAGGTATTGGGAAGTAATTGTAAATATTGTACACGTAGTTTTTAGTATAAAGACATAACA
>NW_005054597.1:465493-466762 GCF_000277835.1 Geospiza fortis | reverse complement strand
CGTGGCGAGGCGCTTGGGACCGGCCCGCGGGGCCCTGAGGCCTCGGGCGGAGCCACACCGGGGCCTTAAAGTGCATCCCGGATGTGAAAAATGCATATTTTATGATTGGCTTTTCGCAATTAAATTGAATATTATATGTGTTGTGTTAGAAAGTAATGCTGTATTAATTCTCTTAAGTACTGTGTTAAGTATAGTTTTAGGTTATAAAAAATGTTAAAATAGAAATGATGCTATGTTGGATAGTTTTTTAAAGAGAGGTCTCGCAGCGAGATAGCAGCCACAGGACACCTGAATCTCTCAGAGAAAAAGAATTTATTGCTCCATTATCAGAAGAAACGAACTCCTTCCCACCTCGAAGGCCCTGTCAGGCTTCAGAGGAAGAAGCTGACGCTGACCAGACAGAATCCTGTGTTTGAATGGAATTTATGCATCATGGATGAGGTGTATGAATATGCAACAGGTTATTGTTTTTAAGGGTTAATCCTTTGTTAACGTGGGTCATTTTTCGGGCTCATGCTGCCCAGAAAAGGGTACCTGGACGTCCGTAACTCTTTGTCTTTATTGTGTCATATTGTCCTATTACTACTCAAATTGTATTACTATTTTTATAACCATTTTATTCCTATTAAACTTTTAAAATTTAAAAAAACCAAGTGATTGGCGTTTCTCACAGCTGAGGAGCGAGTGGAACACACTGACGGCTCAGAAACGTCCCCAGCAGGTGACAGGTGACTTGATCCCTTGGAATTTTGAAGGGCCCTTCCAACCAGAGTCATTCTGGGATTCCATTAAATCCTATCTGGTTTTCAGAGACTCGAGGGGAAAAAAGCATTTCATTGCCCCAGTGAAAAAAGGGTCCAGAACCCTTTGGCTAATGGGTGCCCAAACAATTGAACGGTGTTTTAAAAAGTAGAAAATAAAATGGGGTAGAGGGGTGAAAAAGGGGACAGAGCTTCTGAGTCTGCTGCCAGAGCTCCCAGTACGAAACTGGGCCTTAAACACATTTAGATTATGTATAAAAGAGCTTTTCCTGTGGGAATGAGGGACATGGATGATTCTCCTGTTCCTGAGGACACTCTATGGTAGTTCCTGCACTGTGCGCGGGCCTTTAGGAAGGTCCCTAAAGTGAGGAGCAGAATCACTTTTTAAATTTCCTTTCTTACAGCTCTTCCCAACCCATCCCCTCGTCCCTCTTGTCCGAGGAGCCCAAAAATGGACACAATTCCCGCCCAGTCCTCTCCTGTCCCCGACTCCCCTCAGGGGTCACGC
>NW_005054597.1:459108-465012 GCF_000277835.1 Geospiza fortis | reverse complement strand
GGTCGGGACAGGCCCCGGCTCTGCGGGACCCCCGGCCGGTTCCGCACTCCCCGCTCCGGCCCCGCCGCTCTCACCGCGGCCGAGCCCCGTCCTGCTGCGGGCTTTGCCCACCGGAGCCGTCGGTGTCACGGTGGCGCGGCCTCCGCAGCTCGGGGAACGGGCTTTTATTGCGCGCGGGAAGAGCTGCGCATCAGCGAAGGGTTTGTTGTTGCTCCGCTGTTGTTTTTCTGCGGTGCTGTTGCGTTGTGCTGCACTTTGTTGTGGTCTCGCTGTGCTTTCTTTTCGCTGGCGGTACGCTCGGTTGTTTCAGTGCAATTTGGGGTTAAAAGTCTGAACGATGACACAGTTCTACAGGTATATACTAGCCCGAAGGATAGGATGAAGTAGCCAGTAGTTATAGTTGGTGGGAAAACTGTAGCGTGTTTTGGTGGCTGTTCAAGTCTTTCAGTGACCTTTTGCAGAGATGCACAGTGAATGCTTTGGTAGTTATATATATTTTTTTATTTAATTATTTTTATGAACTGCTTGGAAGGATTTTGCTCCTGAGCATGTGCATTATAAAGGTGCAGGGTAAGAGTGAAGGATGGTGGTCAAACGCTGTAGGTTTTGTTTTAATACAAGCATATTTTGCATTTTCCAGTTTCACGACTTTGCCTGAGTTTGAGGGGGTTTGTGTGACACATGTTGTGGTTCTTGCCCTGGCTGTGATACCTGATTTCTGGCTTCATAGCAGTATTTGCCCATGACTTTTCCTCAGGATCCAGAGCTTTTGCTTCATATTTTCCACTTGAATCCCGTGGCTCTCTAAACAAATGAGTCTCTGAGCTCCTTTTTCAGACAAACCCCTTTTCTCTGCTGCCCAAGTTGTTCCTTTCCACAGCACTGTGGGAAACTTCTTCCAAATGCCCTTATCTAGCCCAGTTACAGACGTGACTGTTTTTTCTGGCATTCAGAAACCAAATACAAAACACCTTTACAAAGGTGCACAGGGAAGCAGCCTCACCTCATGCTTTTAAGTTTGTCAAGAGGCCTCTGATTCATCACTGGTGTCTGCCAGGAGGAACAGCTCAGTCCAACTGGAGTCAGGAAAAATCCACAGGCTGTGCGTTTCCTGTTAAAGACTCAGGTGCAGGTGAAAATTTGGCGTTGTCTTAAGGTGTGCAAACAGAGCTTTGTCTGGGGGATTTGTTAAGGACATGCAGAGATGGATGGGACAAAGCAGATTGCACAGACTGAATACAGAGATTAGTAGGAACAATTGTTTTATTTCGCTCTGCAGCTCATAGAGTTCTGACCCACCGGGATGATGTTCCAGGTGACAGAGGTGTCCCTGTGGGTCGTGGTTAATGTGCCTGGGAGCAGCGGGTGTGCTCAGCTCAGGGGAGGAGTGAGGTGCAGGGTGTGAACTGCAGAGAGGTGTGAGTGAGGTGTGTGTGTGAACTGCAGGCTTAGGGCTTTGAGAGGTCAGGAGTGATTGCATCACTTCAGGCACCCGGCCTGGCCAGCCAGGCAGCTCTGTCTGTCTGTCTGTCAAACACCTGCAGCAGTGAGCAGTTGGTTGGGTGCCTGAGGAGAGCAGCACCAGTGCAGCTTGGATGTGAAACTTTGGGGTGAAACAGCACAGGAAATGGCAGTAAATATCTGTGGGGTAAGGAGGGGTCGGTAGGATGTGAGCAGAGGTTTGCATCTCTCTGGTTTAGGTCTCTGTGGACAGGAACTGGGTGGTATTTGGACATTAAGATGTCCTGGAACTTCTGCTTTTGAGGCTGGTGATAGAAAGGCCAGCTCAGGGTGACGAGGCAGTGACACCATTCTGAGCACACACGTCTGACTCACAGCAGTGCTTCCAGCTCCTGCCTCACAACACACACCTTCCATCCAAAAAACACCTTACCTCTGCCTGCACTAGCCCTGAAACAGAAAAGGTTTGGTGAAACCTCTGTTTAAAATGTGTGTATGCTGGACTTGATCAGTAGCTGTTGTGTTTCTCCCTGCTGTGGTCACAGCCAGTCTCAGCCAAACCTACAGAGCTCCTTGATTGGGAATAAGAAAAGCTCTGATCACACAGGATTGGAGTTGTTTGATAATCTGAGGTCAGTTGTTATTTAGTCCAATGCAACATGGAAGCAAGGTTTGAGAAGTTCAAGTCTTGTTTTCTGAAAGCAAAGTCGAAAAATACTCTCATTAAAACTGGTTTAAGATAAGTGGAATTGTTGGTGAAAAGGTGAACCTGGAGGATCCATAATCTCTGCAAAACCTTCCCCACCCTGAGCACTCTTGGAGTGGAACTGGTTTTTTGAGTTGTGCTCAGGATGGGAACTGAAACTAACAACGTTCACTTAAGGAAGGGCTCTGCTAGGCTGACCTGCCTTATCCTGTGCTGCTTATATTTTACCATTTACCTTTTCCTCTGTTCCTTTGAATTGTGACTCTCCCATGGATGACAGGAAAATATTTACTGAAGGTGTGTCAAGTCTCAGTGTTTGTAAATGACCCTGTGTCCCTGTCTGCCCTGGCAAAGGACTTGAGCAGAATGGGGGACTCTCACCTTCAAAGAGGAAATGCTCTCATTAGGAAATACAGTTGCACTTTTGACAGTGTTAATTTCAAATTGTTTCATTGTTGATTCACGTTGTTTGCAGCCGCTGTGAAGCGTCCATTTCCTATAAACCTTGAAGTGATGAAACTGTTTCTTTATCTGTTCATCTCCAGTGTTGTATCAGTGCAGGATCTGCTATGGGTCATGTTTGGAAGCCAAACTGTACAGTTCACAGGAGGCTGACACGGTGGGTTCATAGAGTAATCACTGGCATAGTGAGAAGAATTTATTCTGGAATAGTTTTCTGCAAGATCAGCTGGAAATCCCGTTAGCCTGTGGTGTGGGTGGCGTTGCTGTGTGGCAGGGACAGCTCTCTGTGGTGACAGTGGGGTGTTCTTCACATTAGTGCTTAGGAGGGACAGACACAAAGTGATCCTTGCTTGGGTTTGGCTGTTGAGATTCCCGTGTGCTCAGGGCTCCTCGTTGTGTCCTGGTTTTGTGGTCACTCTAGGGCCTGTCCTCTCACTGTGATCCTGCCCAGGTGCCACTTCACTGGGCAGCGTGTGGGGCAGAATTTTGGGCAAGGAGAATGGGAAGGTCTGAGTGTGTTAACAGTGATGGCAGTGAGGGGCAGAGAACAGCCTCAGTGCTTTGGGGCTGCTGGGGCAGTTTGTGGAGCCCTGACCCTGGGTCTCAGCCTGCACAGAGCTCCTGAGGAACCAGTTTGGGATGGGGTGTCCCAGCTGTGCAGCACAGGCTGAGAGACACAGGTGAGATCCAGAACAAATGAAAAAAAACAGTAACTCTGTTCTTTAACTGGTGGCCCTAAATGCAGCGCTTTGGAGTTCATTAATCTGCATTTCTGTCATGTAGCAAAACAAAGCACAAGGGCAGCCACCTCTGCAGAGCCTGTGGGAGCTGCATTGGCAACTGGGACTGTGCCCTCCCAGCTGTGGATGTTCCTGAAGTGCTGCCACAGCTTCCCAAGAGTTTTATTTAAGTATTCAGAAGATTGAACCTGGTTTTAGTAAAAAATAAAACCCGGCCTAGTGTGAGAATCTACTGTTTGCTCTTTGGTTTGGCAGATGGAAAGTAACAATTCAGTGGTAAATTGTACAAACAGTCCCACTTCCTCTTCCCAGAACAGGGGTGGGTTGGGGTTTTTTGACCTTGCTGTGCAATCCCAGTGCTGCTCCTCAGATCTGCTGCCCCTGATGGTGCTGCCTGTGTTGGTTTGCTGGTTGATGTGCAGAGCTGTGGAGGAAAGAATGGTTTCATTGCTCCGAGGTTTAAAAGTTCCTGCAATGAGAAAATTCTGCTGCAGAACCTTGTGCTGTTATTGCCCTGAATTGCTTAATTACAGTGACAAACGTGCCCAAGTCAATCTCACAGGATGAGGACAAACATCAATTTAATCGTAGTGTGAAGATCATCAGAAAACATCACCCCAAAACATCCAGCACAAATCTGTTTGAGGTTTTGTTCCTGTTGGAACTTCTGTTACTTTTTGCAGTTGTAGAGGAGGGAAGTTCTCAGTGTTAGGAAAGCTCTAAGGTATTGAGATGCACAGCTCTGGGAGGGTGAGAATTGCATGTGGGCAGGGTTTAGTGGAGGTTTCCTTTAGAAGAAGTGTCTGTGGGATGCATTAGTGTCATTTCTAACCCAGACCAAAAGGGCACAGTAACCCTCCTGTGTGCCCACACAGGCAGAACAAATACCATGGGGCTGTGTTTGCTTTGGAAGGGCTGAACTAACCTTGTGGGAAGCAAACTGGTGTTTCTTACCTGCAGGTCAGGTCAGTCACTTTGTATTGCTTCTTGTTGAACATTGAGCTGCTTACATGAATGCCAAAGCCTTCTCTGAGCCTGCAGTTGAGTTTTGGAAGTCTGACTTTGATTGAATCTGGTTGTGGTGTTTTAATATGCACTGGGAGGTTGAAGGTGTGGAATCTCACTCAGTGAGTAACCCCTGGGTTTGGGGGTGTGTTGATGCTGAGGCTCTGAACCGTACAGTGCTTCATATTAAAATAAAGTGTGAGGGGCAGGAGAATAATCCTCCTCACACAGCTGCTGGGAGCCAGTGCAAATCGTACCCTGCTTTTCTGGGGAGGGAAGAGGCTGGGAAGTTCCATCTGAGGCTGCTGCAGGGCACTGGTTTCCCAGTGGCCAAGGTGGAATAACCCACTTGTTTTCAATGTGCTGTTGTTCAGAGCATCCTATGGCTTGCCCAAAGGCTGCTCATGTCTCGAATTTTGGCAAAGAGGTGGGGAGGGAGGAGGAGAAGAGGTTTCTCTGTTTGTCTTTCTGTGCTGTTCCTGCCTTGTGCAGTTTACAGTGACTGTGTCAGGACAACTTGGTATCTCTTATCTGCTGCAGGGTGAAATGCTGTCCAGCTGCTTCAGGCTGGAATAACCCTTCCTAGGGCATGACTAGGAAGGCTGGCGAGTTTGACACCGTTACTCTGACTTTTTAGTACTTGGCTTATAGTTCTTAAGCACTTGTAGGTGCTTCTGATATTTTTTGAAATGTCTTGGAAAAGAAGAAATTTGCCATATGAAAGACATGCCAGTAAAGGCTCAGTAACACCAGTCCTCTCTGAATCCACATGAGGGTGTCTGCTGGATAGAGAGGGGGAAATTGTTCTTGAGATCCCTTTTTTCCTCAACTGTTTAATTTGCTTAATTACTGTTTTTTTAATTTACACTGACTTCTTATTTCCCTTCCCCTGCCTCTAGGCCCTATGAGAAAAAGGGAAAGCTAAGGATGCTGGAGCAGAACAATGGATTTCTCTTTCTCTTTCATGCAAGGGATCATGGGAAACACAATTCAGCAACCACCTCAACTCATTGACTCGGCCAACATCCGCCAAGAGGAGGCCTTTGATGGCAGCAGTGACATTGCCGAGGATGGGGGCCGGACGCCGTACGAGGCCGCGCTGCAGCAAGGCTTCCAGTACCCCACACCCTCCGAGGAGCTGCCCACCCTCACCAACGGCTACCCCCCGGCCATCAGCATGTATGAACCCCAGGGCAAGTACCAGGGCTACCCTCAGTATCCCAATGGATCTGCCAATGGCTTTGGGACAGGCAGGAACTTCAGCCCCACGGAGTATTACCAGCTGGAGAACTCCAATGCCAGGCAGCACGAAGTGCTGGAGAAACCTTCCCCTCCTCCCCAACCGCCTCCACCACCACCACCTCCACAAGTGGGGATTCCAAAGAAGACTGGCTCACCAGAGATCAAACTGAAAATAACCAAAACTATCCAGAATGGCAGGGAATTGTTTGAGTCCTCCCTGTGTGGGGACCTGTTGAATGAAGTCCAAGCGAGGGAGTACGCTAAGGCAAAACATGAAGGGAGGAAAGA
>NW_005054597.1:453834-459061 GCF_000277835.1 Geospiza fortis | reverse complement strand
ACAAAATTCCAAAATTAGAACCAGAGGAGCAAAATGTAAGTGGAATGGTAATTCAGCCATCTGTACACCTGGTATTGTTGATGGAGAGCGTGTCCAGCAGGGTTTGTCCTTGTTCTGGCTGTGTGCACGCTGAGTCACCAGGCTTTAGTTACTCGTCAGAGCCTCAGGATGAGGTTGCCAGGAGCTGTGTCTGTAGGTAACACAACGTTGGTTTAAAGGCTCATGTGAAAAACAAATTTTAGAAAATTGTTTTTAAATAGTATTTAGTGTTATAACATGTTTAGAGTTTGCTACGCTCTGGCCAGTGTTGAAGATGGAACTTCTGGACGAAAGCTCACACATTCCTAAAATTGCCTCTCAAAAGAGTGCTAGATTGTTGAGTGGAAAGTGAGGTTCCTTGGGGTATTCAGCAGTGAAACATTAATTAATCTTGTACCATATTGTCCATATCCAGAGGATGTACATCAGGTGGTGTTAACTGAGATTCTGGGAAGCAAAGACCCAGATTACCTTGGTGCTCTCTCATTCTTTTCCATTCAGTTTCATAAGCCACTCCAATACTTCTGTTTCATTTTCTCATGCTTGTTCCTGCCACCTCTGTGGTGCTGGTTTCTGCCTCTCTCAGTTTGAGGGAATGAGTGGCAGAGAGGCTGGTAAGTGCCAGGAATGGGGAAGTTGCCATTTCTGGCAGGGACAGAAATTGCCCAGCGCAGGCTGGGCTGTTACAGAACGTAGCTGAGTTTGTTGTCAGGCCTGTGGAAGCCCTTGGTGCTTGCTGTTCTCTTCAGGGAGAAGATCCTGTCCTGCAGGCAGCAGCTGTGATCTGGTAGAGTGGGTTCTGTGCTGCAGGGAGGTGCTGGGGCCCCTGTGAGGCTGTAGGAGCTGCTGTGTCCTGCTGGCACTCCCCAGCATCTCTCTTACACTGTTCCTGCTTTCTGGCCAGACTCCATCACCCCCACATCGGGCTGTCAGTTTGTTTCCCCTCTTACCAGTGACTCCTGTTCTACTCCTGGAGCTTCAGCTGTGCCTGTCCCTCTGGCTGTTACCTGCTTGCCATGAGAATGGAATCTTCTGTCTCTCACAGACTGAACCAAAACCTTGCATCTTGAATTCCAAGCTCCTAGTCATGTGTGTCATCCAGAGTTCCCCAGAAATCTTGATCTTGCTATTGTCTTCCTTGTTGCTTTCATTTTCCTTTCTAAAGGTGGTTTTGCAATAAATGTTTCCTGTAACCCAGCCCTGTTTCAGACATGGCCTGCTCTGACAGGAGCAGGATTTTCTGCTGGTGGTTCTCAGTATGAGTTTGCCAGGGCAGTCCCAGGTCCATTGTCCCATCATTTTGCTTTCCACTGCACAATTTCATCTTCATGTACACTTTTGTCATCTTCAGTGTTTAAGGTGTGAGATTTGTGACTTGGGATCATCTTCATAGGAACAAACAACTTTTGATACAACTGTGGTTGGTTTATAGTTTTGCACTCAGCGAGGCTGTGGCAAGTCAGATGGTCACCAGTTGTTCCTTATTCTGATGCTGTAATTTCAGAGGAAATCCACTGACTCTGAGGGGATGCCCATACTGGAGAGGCTGATTTAAAATGGAAATGTTGTGAAAACACTGGTGAATGTCAAGCTCTGAATCCTCTCTGCTCAGTAGTTGTGTTCTGCGAGGAGCTGGAATTTTGCAGCCTGTGAACCCAGCTCGACTCTCCTGGCAGAGGGGAGGTTTCACTGTAGCTAAAGGGCAGGAGTCAGTCTGTGCTTCCTGCTATGCAGGGGGGAAGAATGTCTGCCCAGCAAATAGCAATGTGATTAGTCTTAAATGGGGGTTGTGTACAGACAGCTCCAGATGAGACACTGGGCTGTGCCCCCCTGACCTGAGCTGCTCTGTCCCTTCCTTGGGTCCCTGGTTCTCTGGAGCACACAGCAGGGACTGATGTGGGGTCTGTGCTTGGAGTGGCCTGACAATATCGGGGTCCTCAGCATTATTAGTTCCTCACTGCTTGTGTCTGACTACTCCTCCTGCTGCTCTTTGAGTCCTTTGACTTCTGTGCTGCAGGAAAAACAAGTGTGTGGCATTTGTCTCCTGAACCTCAGCCCCTGTCCCCTCACACCCGACCCACATCAGTGTCAGCTTCTGGTCAGGGCTGATTCTGCTCTGTGTTGTGGACTTTTGATCCTCCAAATATATTTGTCAACTCTATGCAATATAATATTGATTTTACAATGATCATGTTGTATATTTAGCATAATTTATGTACTGCAGTTCTTGCAAATAACTGGTGCACGGTGAGACTCACCACATCGCTGAGGATATCCCCACAGGGGGTTCTCTGGTTTTTGGAAATTGTGTGTTATTTTAGGTGGAAGTTACTTTGATTTGCTGTTTCTGAATGTATGTTCTTCTGTCATCTGTTACAGGAGAGCATAGTTATATTTAGGTGTGATAGCAATGTAAATAGTGTAGGGGAAAGCAGGCATTTCTTTATTGTGATGTTGCTGTGTTAATTGGGTACAAGGAATAGTCATATTCACATTTTCTGGGTTCATGGTTGCTTTTCTCTCTGTGAATTATTTTTTTCTGCCTGGTTTCACTATTATCTTCTGTTGTTTTACTGTCCCTTTGCAGTAAGTCTTGTTTTCCTTTTTTCTCTTCATTGTTACCCATTTCTTAGAGACCAAATGAGAGGCTTAGCACACTCTCTGAGAGACCAAGAGAAGACGCAGTGCTGGAGGAAGCGCCGGTTAGTACATGCACCAATTAACACTTTTGGAACTCAGAGAATGCCACTATTTTTGGACTGTTTCTTCCATTGATTCTTTAATTTATCTGCTAAATCAGTTGTCATTTCTTTTAAACTCTTATTACTCTCATTGCTGTATCAACTCATCTCTTATTGTATTGGATTTATTGCTTTATTCCTAAATATTTTATTCTTAAATATTTATTTTATTTTATTCCTATTTTATTATTTTCTTTTATTCCTAAAAGCAGTATTTCTAATCAACTTAGGAAGCAGAATCCCTTTTGGGGGGGTGGCAGTTGCTCTTTTGTGTCTCTGTTTGTCAGCGATGTTGTTACGTAAATCCCAGCTGCGTGCAGCTCCTTTCTTTTCACGTTTCTAAGAAATGTTTTTCTCATCTTGGATTATCAAACCTCAGGGATATCTGAGAGAACAACAACAAGTCCCTGTGGATGGCGTGTGCATCTCCAAGTGCTCTAAATCCTCTCCTGTGGCTTTAATGTGGTGTTTCCTTTGCAGGTCCAGCAGCTCGTGCCATCCCTTCCAACGCAGGTCACCCACGACGTCAAGTTCCAGGTTGGGGATCTGGTTTGGTCCAAGGTGGGGACGTACCCATGGTGGCCTTGCATGGTGTCCTGTGATCCACAGCTTGATGTGCATACCAAAATTAATACAAGAGGTAAGGGGGGAAGCTCTTTGCCAGAGTGGCAGGTGTCTGTAGCTGTTCTGTTATTAAAAATATCCTCATTCTAAACTGCCTTTGTGGGGTGAATTCTGCAGTGTGTGTGCTGAACAGGACAGAACTGGTGCCTGGTACATGACCTCTGCAGGTGGCACTGTAGGAGTGGGCTGGTGAACAGGTGTTTCTGCTTTTCTCAAGTCAGTGGGAGAGTTCAGTGTGGGCAGGGTGTCCTGAGCATCTCTTGTTGTGTTGTGAAGGTCCCCAGGAAGAGATTTGACTCCCAAGTTCTCAGAAGGCTGATTTATTCTGATATTATATTATATTAAAAGAAAATGATAAACTATACTAGAGAAAGAGAAAGGAGACATCAGGAGGCTAGAACAAGAATGATAACAAAAACTCGTGACAGACTCAGAGAGTCTGACACAGCTGGCTGTAATTGCTCATTAAATTAAAACAATTCACATGGAACCAATCAAAGACACACCTGTTGGTAAGCAACCTCCAAACTACATTTCAAGCAATCAGATAATTATTGTTTACATTTCTTTTCTGCGGCTTCTCAGCTTCTAAGGAGAAAATCCTTTGCAAAGGGATTTTTTAGAAAATACCATGATAACAAGCATCCATCCCAAACTGTTCTGGATCTGGGCCACTTGGGCCAAGTACCTCCACTTGCAGGAAGGAGGAGGAAGGTGTGAGCTGAACAGAGCAGTGTTGGTACAACTGCTGAGTGTTGTTTGCCCTTTCAGGTGCGCGGGAATACCATGTTCAGTTCTTCAGCAACCAGCCAGAGCGGGCCTGGGTGCACGAGAAGCGTGTCCGGGAGTACCAAGGGCACAAACAGTACGAGCAGTTACTGGCTGAGGCAGCCAAGCAAGCCAGCAACCACTCTGAGAAACAGAAGGTACAGGGGGCACTGGGGGGATCATCTCTGTGAGGGAGATGCTCCAGGGCAGGTCTGGAACTCTTCGGGGCTTTGTCCTGAGAAGGACTGGCTGCATCTCACCAGCAGGGAATTATGTGTCTACATTTATTGAAGTAAAGGATGACTGTGACGATGGGGAGAGAGTGATGTATCTCACTCTAACTTATTAGAAGGTTAATTAATTACTTTATTATACTATACTATATACATTTCATCTATACTGAATCTGCCAAGCTCTTACTTTGCACACAACTGCACAGAACTGCACTCCTCTCTTGATTGCTTTGTGGCTGTCAGCAGACAGTCCGGACACACTCACTCTCTCAGCCCTAATAGGCCAAGGAAATAAAACATCTTCACTTTGGATAAACAATCTCTATATTGCATTCTACTTTGGCACAACACAGGCACAGCAAGCGATAAGAATTGTGCTTTCTCTTTCTCTGAGGTTCAGGGAATACGAATCTCAAAAATATTCTTGGGAAAAATTGTGCCTTGCTTTTCTCTATGAAGAGAATGTGGCAACATACATTCAGTGTCAAAAATACCCTGTAAATGGAGAGCAGACTGCAATCTGCTGCCTGAGAGATGCAGAGACCCTCAGGGTTGTATTTAAGTGTAATAGTGGCAAAATCTTCAGTGTAACCTGCTTGTCTTGTCCTTTAAGATTCGCAAGCCGCGGCCGCAGAGGGAGCGAGCGCAGTGGGACATTGGCATTGCCCATGCTGAGAAGGCGCTGAAAATGACCCGGGAAGAGAGGATAGAACAGTACACCTTCATTTACGTAGACCAAGAGCCAGAGGAAGCTTTGGCCAAAGCCAAAAAGACTGCTGCTTCCAAAGCAGAGGCCAAGAAGAACCGGCGGCCGAAGGCGGC